>NW_005871099.1:5169379-5191191 GCF_000147115.1 Myotis lucifugus | reverse complement strand
ATTTGGGGGCAACCCGGCCTGAAGGGGAGGGGCAGTTGGGGGGTGCCCAGGCTGGCAGGGGGAGGGCAGTTGGGGGGCACCCAGGCCTGCAGGGGGAGGGCAGTTGGGGAGTGACTGGCTGGCAGGGGAGTGGTTAGGAGGTGATCAGGCTGGCAGACAGAAGCGGTTGGGAGCCAGCAGTCCCGGATTGTGAGAGAGATGTCCGAGGGGTCCCAGATTGGAGAGGGTGCAGGCCGAGGGGTCCCAGATTGGAGAGGGTGCAGGCTGGGCTGAGGGACACCCCCCCTCAGTGCATGAATTTCATGCACCTGGCCTCTAGTATCTGTTTATAATTGTGAAAGCAACATATGTTTAAAAGAATCCAGCCATTGCTCACCATCCTGTCACTCAGAGGTAACCATTGGGATTTCCTTCCAATCTGTCTTTCTGCCTGCGCATGCCTTCCAATCTGTCTTTCTGCCTGCGCATGCACACACACACATGCACACACACACATGCATGCACATACACACACAGGCACGCACATGCACAAAATTGGAGTCATAGCATATACTTAGATATATATGTTGATTTATTCAATTAAGCAATGTATAATGAATATATTTATATCCTTAAAGGTCCTTTAAAGTATTCTATTAAATGGATGCAAAATATATCTTATGAAAGTGCTCATGTTCTATTATTGTTTTTAATTTTTCATTAGTATAAATAATTCTAGGATGAATACCTTTGTTTGAGTATCACTAACTATATCCTTAAGACAATTCACTAGTAATAAAGATACTGGATCAAAAAATGAGACATTTCTGAGGTTTTAGACACCTGTCACCCCCCTGCCACAGTGGAAACTGGTCCTTGTCACCACCTTCGTCAGCCCTGGATGTTACTTTTTTTTAATTTGTCAGTTTTCTTGAAAAAAATTTTACCTTGATGTTTTAACTTGAATTTCTTTTTATTTCAATGAGATTGGAGGTGTTTGCATAAGATTATTGACCACCCTACTTCTAACACTTGTAACTTGTTTGAGTTTTTCTATATCAGCCTCTAGGAGTGTTTACTTAATAAACAGTTTACATGAGTTTCTCATATAATCAGGACTTAATTCCTGTGTCACTTAGGCAAGAAATATTTTCCCTGGTTCTTCATTTGCCTTTAACAGTATTGCTTATGGTGCTTTTTGATATACAGAAGTTTTTCCTTTTAATGTACAATAATCACATCCACTGGTCTTTCTCCATAAAGGGAAAGGCATATATGCTAGATAGTCTACCTTTCATCCAGATTTGATAAGTTCTGGTAAGTATTTACATATATATTCTTCTGGGTCTTCAATAGTTTCGTCACTCATACTCACCTCTTAAATAATCAATATGAACTTTGTTTCGGAAAAGGGTACAGGGTAGAGAGCCAACTTCATTTTTTCCAATATTTAACCAGTTATCTCACCACCATTGTCATTTTCTTCATACAGGTTCTACATGTTTATGAAGATTATTTCCAAGGATTTTATACTTTGCTGCTATCGTAAGTAGGGTTTTTTTTAATTATCTCTACTAATTGGCTCTTTTCTAACATAAGACACTATTAATTTTTTAGACATAATTTTGTAACAAGCAACTTTACAAAACTTTCTAATTTTGAATTATGTGTTGGCTAATTATCTTGGGTTTTCTAGATATAAAATGTTATCAGTTAAAATAATGAAAATTTTGTTTCCTCCTTCTAAAAATTATACAATTCCTTTTCCTTTTGTTATACATTCACTAAAACAAAAGTACTAAATAACAATTATAACAGCCAGCTCACTTCAGATTTAAATATAAGTTAATACCATTTACGCATTCAATGACTGTTCATTGAATGCCTATCATGTGCCAAGGACTGTTTTAAGTGCTGAAAAAACAATAATGGACAAAACAGTAAAAAAAAAAAAAATCAGCTTTCAGGTGTTTAAGTGTTGGTTCCAATAGTGTTGGTTCATATTTCAAAACAGATGGTTGTTTATAGAAAGAACTTTTTGAACAGTCAAGATCATCCATAGATTAATGAGTTGTCTCATGTGGTAGGACTTTCTGATATCTAGAAGTGTTTATCCATAGATTAGACACTTTTGCAAGAATGTCCTAAAGACTATTCCAGCACTGGGTGGATGCTTGGGCTAGATTATTTTATTTAACAAGCATTTATAAAGCATCTGTCATCAGCTAGGTGCAAGAGACATAAATAGAACGTTCTCTGCTCTTCCTGGCCGCAGAGTCTAGTGAGGGACACAGCAATATGGACAAATAATTATAGTAAAGCAGAATATGGAGTAAGAGTGGTTTAAAAGGGATTTTAAACACACATGAACAATAAAGTGAGTACTTAACTCTGCTTGTTTGAGGGAGGGAGTTTCCAAGCATAGGGAGCTGTGCATGCCAAGTCAGGGTCACAGTGGAGCATGTTCATGGTTAACTGTAAGTATGACAGTATGGCTGGAACAGAGAACCGTGGAGTCCCTTGGAATTATGAGATTATATTAGTTTACTGTTAAGTTATTGAGGTGTTTATAGGGTGTTGCACTCAAATTTCTTATTAAGCTTCTTTTCTCAGAGTCTTTACCATGCTAATATGTATTGTGAATTCTATAAAATATATGCTTGTGATTTATAAGCTATTTGTCTTTAAAAGGAGTTAGAGGGTTTGAGGTAGGTAGCAAAACAGTAAAAAGATAAAGAAGATAAAGTAAAAACCATGTTTAAAAAAAGGCCAACACTGCCGGACTGTCATGGTTCAGTGGTTAAGCATCGACCTATGAACCAGGAGGTCACAGTTTGTTCGATTCTTGGTCAGGGCACATGCCCAGGTCACAGGCTCGATCCCCAGTGTGGGGTGTGTAGGAGGCAGCCAATCAGTGATATCTCTCCATCCCTCTCCCTTCCTCTCTGAAATCAATAAAAATATATTTTTAAAAAAGAGTCCAACAGTTGGATGTGTGCATCCTGAAAGAATATTCTACGAAAGTGGAATGGTGCCAGGGGCTGGGGGAGGGAGCAGTGGATGGTTATTGTTTAATGGGAAGTTTGGGAAGATGAAAAAAATGTTCTGGAGATGGATTGTGGTTTTCTAACAATGTTAATGTACTTAGTGTCACTGAACTCTGTATTTTAAAAATGGTTAAAATAGCCCAGCCAGTGTGGCTCAGTGGATTGAGCATCATCCCATGCACCAAGAGGTGAAGGCACATTCCTGGTTTGTGGGCCTTATCCCCATTGTGGGGCATGTAGGAGGCAGCTGATCAATGTTTCTCTCTCATTGATATTTCTATCTCTCTCCCTCTCCCTTCCTTTCTCTCTCAAATATATATATATATATATATATATATATATATATATATATATGAATGAAATGGTTAAAATTGTAAGTTTTAAGTTATGTATATTTTATAAGAATTTTGAAAATGTGTATTTTTATGGAACACTAATTCCAAGAATGTTAACAGATATCATAGGGGGGAAGGAGGGGAAGGGCTTCTCTCCTCAAATAAACCAAGGTGGGAGGAGGACAGATTGGGTTAAAGTTACAAGTTTTTTTTCTAAAAACTTCTCTGAGCCTTTAGTCTATTCATCTGCATTGTGAAATATGATACTCAGCATTTCCCAGTTGCATGGAAGCACATAGTACCTTGTGGGGCTCTCCCTCATGGAACCATTCGAGGCAATGCCAATATAGGAAGTGGATGTCTACTGTGATTGATTGTTAAATTTACTGTCATTCTTTTTTCTGGACTGCTAAAACAAAAAAGAAAATATAATCAGTTGTAGCTCAGAAAAGGAAATGATTTTTTTTTCTTGTACTAAATCCTTAAAAGAAGTGATTATGTGAATTCTATAAAGAAACAAAGCAAAAGAAAAAAAAGGTCTTCATGTAGCTCTTTCTAATATTGATCCTCAATAAATGTTACAGCTAAAATATGAACATATAACTTAGTAAAGTTGTCTAAATTGACAGGCTGGAATTTGGACATCTACAGAGAACTTTATAGAAGTAAATTTATAAATTACAGAATAGTGGTTATAAAAATGAATGTGAATTCCTGGAGACACATATGGTCATAGTGCTAATAAATCACCTCCTTTTGATGTTTCCAGAAAACCAGAGTCTTCATATTTTGGTATTTTCGGTCATTCATAATTTTTAGTTATTACTCCTTTGCAATAGGGGGAACATAGAGACAATATTAGGATGTTTTGTTATAATTTTTTCCAACAGTGGGAAGATAATGGTCCAGTCTTCATGCAAATTTTAAAATATTCTCCCATCTGAGACACAGTCAATGGCAATTTTTAATTGCTGCCTCTGACAAACTTTACCCATTGTCACTTCCCAAAATTCTCTGACGAATGAGCTTGGAAACTCCACTCTAAAACAATCATTTCTGTTTCTGAGCCTTTCTGAGGGACCTGGCTAGCCAATTGTGTCAGAATGTATTGCTGTAATTAAGCATTTTGACAGGAAAGAGACTTGTTTATGTTCCCAGCCAACGTACCCTGCTCGGTTTCACACCCTGAGCTGAAAGCTGATACTGCACAGAGAAGCACGAAAAAAGCAGAGAAATCTGTGGGACATAGAAACTCTGCCTGTCTGCCAGATCCCAGAGCCTGAGGCTTCAGCATGGATCTTGCCTATACTTGCTCTTTGCCATCAAGCATGGATCCAGATCCAGATAGCAAATGAACCAGCATGGTTTCTAAAAGGCAGCCATGTTGGAAATTCTGCATTTTCAGTTAATAGTGCAACCGTCCATCTGGTCAACCAAGCTGGATGCCTCAGGGCAACTTCAATCTCTCCTCTTCACCACCCACATTTAGTCTATCACATGCTCACAATCCCATCGCAAAAAAAGTGTTTGGACAAAATCTTCATGGTCATTGTCAACACTCTGTGCCCTCATTTTCCCTGGACTAGTACTAGTACAATATTTTCTTGATTTTGGTTAGAGTCTTTTGCCTAACTTGAGTCTTTTTGAGGGGGTAGATTCCTTTACCTGACTGAGTCTAACTTTCTCCTATAGTGGTTTTAAATGTTACATTTCCCTGCTTGCTAATGAAGGTGAACATTTTTCATAAGTTTATTGGTCATTTATGTTTTCTCTTCTGTGAAATGGTCCTTCATGTCATTTGCCCATTTTTCTTGGGTCTCTTTCTTAGTGATTGATTTCTTTCATTGACTTTCTGTTATCTTTTTATTACTGATTTATGGGAGTTTTTATGTACTCTGGACACTAACCTTTTGTCTATTATATATGTTGCAAAGAACTCTCTGAAACTCCTAGAGGGTCCTTACTGGGGGTTCAGATGCAGAGATTCATGCCCCCAGAACCAAACCTTGTGATTCAGCTCAAATCTTGTGAATCAGCATGAGATTCTCATGAACTGAGAATGTCACAGTGAGGCCCAGTCTTGCTTTTCCTGCTGGCCTGTGCGGACCATGGCAGGCCTGTGGCCATTCTATCCACAGCACTGGTCATCAAAGACTAGAATTTTAGGCCTCCAGCTAGTGTTCAGCATATGTCAGCTTAACAATGCAGCCTGTGCATCGTGTGCAAGTGTCCGTTGTCTCCTTCCAGCGCACTTCTCAGCATCCTGGCTAGTACTTCCCAAAGCTGTTTTCCGCCCGCTCTGCTCCAGAGTCCCTGGGTCAGGAGGAGAGGAGGAGCTTCCTGACCACTCCTGCTCTGTGCTGCTCAGTGGCCAGAAGCTCTCTGCTTAGCAAATAGCCTTTGACTGGTCATGCACAACCTCTCCCAGCAGGGTCTCGGCTGAGCCCTTCAGCAGCTGGCTGGGCTCTTTCAAGACTCAGCCAATCTAAGAAACAGCGTGGTGTCCTCCTGCTTGACCTGGAGAAAGCAAGCCAGTGTCACGCTCTACAGCATGTCACCCCAAGCTCCCTCTAGGCTCTCTTCTAATAGGCAGCGAGGTAGACCCGGCCAGGTTTCCTCGCTCCCAGAGGAGGCCTCGTCAACACACAGACAAATAGAGCTCACAGCAGCCCTGCTGCGTGCGGGGTGACAGAGGGCTCGGAAATGGCCCCTCGGCATAGAGTTTCTCTACTCAAAACAGAAAAACAGGAAAATCCAGTCTCCCATTGTCTTCTCCAAAAGGGGAATATGGGAAATATGTCGACTAGTTTTCCTTCACCCTTCATTTTCAGTAAATTTTCCAGATCTGAGGCAGTTCCCCAAATTAAAAACCCAACATGGATTCTGTTGGCATGTCTGAAAACATGTTTCTTCTCTGGCTCAGCTATTAAAATTCGAGAAGGGAAGAATCAGTGCCCTTAGTCCCCCACAGAGGCAGTTCCCTTTCAGGGGGCAAGTTCATTACTTCTCCACTAGAACAGCCTTCTTTTTCTGCGTTAGTTCCCATGAGGCAAACCACACATAACTGGCCACAAAAGATTAGTCCAGCTATTGATTTAAACTTCTCTTCCTGGGAAAAATAGAAAAAGGACATCAGAGTTTATTTTGTGTTTGTTTCTTTTTTAATCACCTAAGTGAAAGTATTCTTTGCCAACAAGCTAACACAAAGTCAGGAAGAAGGAGAGACAGTGTCCAGAAACTAAGCAAAGCCACCTTCCTGGCGAGTTGATGAAACAAGACGTACTTCTGGAAGAGAAATAATATTCTTCCAATGGCAATAAACACTAAAGAGCACAGGGACAAATAAATTCTGAGTTAACTGCATGGGAACATGTTTGCACCTCGCTTCCTGCTTGTTTGTCCCATATTCTTAAAGCAGTTGGAAAAGTCATCAGAACATTACATTCCAAAGCAATAAGTGTGAAGGTATCAGAGGATGCCACCTAGTTAATCCTCATTCTTTTCATCAGAGAACGCAAGAGGATTACATGGGTACAAACAAACTGGAACGTGACAGATGAGTATATAAAAGTTATTCTGGTAGGTGAGGTTGTTAGAATACACAAGACTTAACAATTAATGGGAGAAAAAAGAAGAGAAAGAAAAGGAGAGAAAGAGGAAGGAATGGAAGAATGGATGAAGGAGGAAAGGAAGGGGGGAAACCAGTTTGAAAATGGGAACAAGTTTTAAGTTAGAACACCACAGCGCTAGATTCCAGAGCTATGTGAAAATAACCGATCACTAAACCCTATGGATTCTATCTCTTAAGCATTCCTCTGATTTGCCTCTTCTCTCTGGCACTCCTACCCAAATACAGCCTCTTAAATAGACTCCCTGCCTTCATCTCTCCCACCCCAATCAATCCTCTATACCAGTGGTTCTCAACCTGTGGGTCGCGACCCCTTTGGGGGTCGAATGACCCTTTCACCAGGGTTGCCTAAGACCATCAGAAAACACATATACAATTACATATTGTTTTTGTGATTAATCACTATGCTTTAATTATGTTCAATTTGTAACAATGAAAATACATCCTACATATCAAATATTTACATTATGATTCATAACAGTAGCAAAATTACAGTTATGAAGTAGCAACGAAAATAATTTTATGGTTGGGGGTCACCACAACATGAGGAACTGTATTAAAGGGTCATGGCATTAGGAAGGTTGTGAACCACTGCTCTATACTATACACCTCCAAAGTGCTTTGTCCAAAAATACATGTCAAATCAAAACAGTTCCACGGTGACTACAGCATCGAATCACAGTGGCTTAGCATGGCCCACAAGGTCCTTTATGGTCTGACCCCACCTTTCTCTCCAGCCCAGCATTTCCCAAGTGTGTTCTGCAGATGAGCCAGGCTAATGGATGTTCACAGGCACACCCACACAAAACGGTGTCTTGGTTAAACCATAGATAATAATACTTACAAACTATAGCTAATAATACTCAGGTTAAGAGTTGCCATGGAGAGTTATGGACAACATGCATAAAAAGCTTAGCACAGTGCAGTTTGCACATACTGTCATTATTATTGAAATTCTCATAACCCGAAATGTAATGGGGAAAGTGAGGCAGTGGAGTTTACTGACTCTCCTGTCTGACTGTCCTAACACTGACTGCGATTAGGAATCCACTTCTTCTGGGTTCTAGACCAGACTTTTAAGTCCTGTTTCATCCTAATGACTATTAAGGGCCTGAGAAATCACCCAGAGATGCTGAGGACAATAACATTTTCTGTGATGGTGGAAACAAAACTAATGTGCTTTTACATTGGTACCCGGCAAGATATTTTCAGAAAATTATTTAAATTCCCAATATAATGGTGACTATTTATTCTCCACTGCTTTCTTTTAAAATAATCCAAGCCAGCTAAAAGTACAGATGTAAAATATTTCCGTGAGCGCTGTGCCATTTTGATGGAAGCTGACAGATTAAAATTCTCAACAAATACACCCACTGTGGAATGCCACAGAACCCTTTCGGGCAATTTTTCAGAGCAATGGATGGGATTTATTCTTGTTGCCATAGTAACAAGAGAAATCACTCTATTATTTTCATCATAGCATTTCCAATTATTTTTCTCTCCCGGTTTAGGCCATCAACAAAACTAGAAAGAATGGTGCCCGCCGCAAAACAAACCGTAAGCTCATCATTTCCTCCAAGGGCTAAAAACTGCTGCCGGGTAGCTAATAGCCGTTGGCCACTATGAATCCCGTACTGACATCTCCAGATGTTCGACTGTATTAACCACAGACTGTTATCATCAGGTTTCCCCTACAGTTGTAAAAGTAACCTTTGCCCTGACTAGTGTAGGTCAGCAATTAGAGCTTTGGCCCAAGAACCGGAAGGTTTCCAGTTCAATTCCCAATCAAGGGCACGTACCTGGGTTGCAGGCTTGATCCCTGGCCCTGGTTAGGGCTCGTGGGGGAGACAAACAATTGATGTGTCTTGTTTCCCTCGCTTCCCCATCCCCCACCTCCTTTCCACTCTATCTAAAAAGCAGTGGAGCCCTAGCCAGTTTGGCTCAGTGGATAGAGCGTCGGCCTGAGAACTGAAGGGTTCCAGGTTCAATTCTGGTCAATACCTTGCTTGCGACTCTATCCCTGGCCCTGGTTGGGGCGCATGAGGAAAGCAACCAATTAATGTGTCTCTCTCACATCGATGTTTCTCTCTCTCTCTCTCTCTCTCTCTCTCTCTCTCTCTCCCCCTCCCTTCTACTCTCTCTAAAAATCAATGGAAAAATATTCTCAGGTGAGGGTTAAAAAAATAATAATAATAAAGATAAGTCTTTATTGCTACCTCTTAATTATTGGTGCTTGGTGGCTTGAAAATCTGAGCCTTGAAAACAGTTCCTATAAGGCTTTCTTCAATTATAAATTTTTAAAAATTAAGTCTTTTCTGATCATCAGCATGGCTCAGTGGATAGAGCGTCGGCCTGCAGACTGAAGGGTCCCAGGTTCGATTCCAGTGAAGGGCATGTACCTTGGTTGCGGGCACATCCCCAGTAGGGGGTGTGCAGGAGGCAGCTGATCGATGTCTCTCTCTCATCGATGTTTCTACCTCTCTATTCCTCTCCCTTCCTCTCTGTAAAATATCAATAAAATATATTTAAAAAAAATTAAGTCTTTTCTGATCATCAGCACACAGTCATTATATAAATCTGGAAAATATGGGCCAATAGAAGATTTGAATCATTCATTGCTATTGACTTTCACAATCAGACATTCCCTCTCGGTCACCTGTGCTTGGTTCTCAACTACTTCCTGAGGCATTTCTCTGCAAGAGAGAGAAACTGAATTTCAGCTCCTCAAACCTGGCTTGCCTCCCTCCGAAGCTTGGCTTCCGCTAGAAAAGTCACAAGGCACATCCAGGGGCCTCATGACTGCCCTCTCTTTTACAAGGACATCAGAGCTAATTTTCCAAAAGTTAAAAACTTCATTCATGCACAAACAGAATGAACGCGTGTCAGAGATGTACTTGACTCCTAATGAGAGAACCAGCGGGTTGGCAGAGTTGGTTCAAGGAACATATGAGGAAGTGAGTATTTATAGGTATTTTGAACAAGAATATATATATATAATATGCTAAGTGTCTGACCATTCGACCAGTAGCTATGACGTGCCCTAACCACCAGGGGGAAGACGCTCTACGCACAGGCATGGAAACATGGAACAGACTGATGAATCTCAGAGGGAAGGAGGGAGAGGGGGAGGGTGGGAAGAGATTAACCAAAGATGTTATATGCCTACTAGAGGCCCAGTGCATGAATTCGTGCACCGGTGGGGTCCCTGGGCCTGGCCTGCGGGGATCGGGCCGAAACCCACAGTCCGACATCCCCTGAGGGGTCCCGGATTGCGAGAGGGCATAGGCCAGGCTGAGGGACCCCACTGGTGCATGATTCCATACACTGAGCCTCTAGTGTTAGAATAAGAGTTCTAGGTTATACAAAACTGTCCTCTACAGCAGTAACCTTTCGGTTATCTTTTCTACCAGGCAGAAATTATTTGTGTCTCCTCCAGACAGGTATCTCAAGATAACATGCAGCTTCAAAGACTCAGGCCTCTCATCACTAACAAATAGCAAGACAAACAAGTGCATTGCCCTAAATATTTAAATAATCCTCGGGCAGACCTGTTAAACCACGTTTTAAAATGACATAGAAAGGGCATGCTCTCTCTTCTTGCCTTATTTCCAAGTTTTTAATACAAAATGTGCTTTTAAAAAGCTCTCAATAGTTTCTTTCCTGACTATATTTAAACATCTCGGGTAGACTTTCTGACAGTCACCTACGCAGTAAAGGTTTCCGCAGGGTGATTTTGCTGATGCCTGGGAAAAACTCTATGGCGGGGTTGCCACGTTAAGCAAATAAAAATACCAGACGCTCAGTTAAATTTGAATTTCAGATAAACAACAAATAAACTTTAATATGATATACTAATATTAAACACATGAACAATGACTAATTTTCAATATAAGTAGGTCTCAAATATTGCACGTAACTATTTCTTTGGTCCCTTCCAATTCTAATACTCTATGAAAACATCCCATTAACAGCAGGTCATGAATGTAGCAGACATGTTTGTTCTAGATGCACTTTGAATGCATTCATATTTTCAGCTTTCCACGTTCCACAAATGCACTGTGTGTTAGAATACTAGCCTCCATTCGGTTTGCTCTGAACTGAGCAATTGAAAATGTCACCGAGAATCGCTGGGTTAGATGATACAAGGGAGACAATGAGATAGCTTTGTAGCCTTACAACACCTGGGGTTCGGCTCTTGGTGAGACAAACATAACCACAAATCCTCGCTTTGTCCCTGACCTTCCTGAGGCAAAGCCTTGAATAAGCCCCTATTGTTTGTGCTGACCTAATTCAGCGTTCTTTGCAGCTTACCTCATGCCACTCACTGACAACTGCTACTTGGCCTTTGTTGTCTCACCTCCTGATTCTCCCCAGTAGCGGGAAGATTTCCTGATCCTTTTTTTGATGAAATAAATTTTACTTCAAATTTTTTTCAGGCATAACTGGGAACCAAGGGCACTTTAGCCTTTCCTCTCTTTAAGAAGAGAGACAAAACCACTAAAAATAGAAGCTGCGTGTGTACCATTCTGCAAAATAAAAGCATAACTCAGAAACTAACATCAGAGGATCAGTGAATTTGAACACTCTCATCTAACCTCTAGAACAGTGGTTCTCAACCTTCCTAATGCCGCGACCCTTTAATACAGTTCCTCATGTTGTGGTGACTCCCAATTTCATTGTTACAAATTGAACAAATTAAAACATAGTGATTAATCACAGAAACAATATGTAATTATATATGTGTTTTCTGATGGTCTTAGGTGACCCCTGTGAAAGGGTCGTTCGACCCCCAAAGGGGTCGTGACCCACAGGTTGAGAACCGCTGCTCTAGAACATTCTTAAGTTGAACCATCAGTGATGGGTCCTTCTCAGAGGAGCAGAAATACACACACGTTGTCCCGACGACTGACCACAGCTACAGCAAGAAGCAAAGCTGAGCTGCTGTCCTATTCACCTGCTGTCCTGCTGTCCTGCTGTCCCAGGGCCACAAGTCTCTCAGATTCTGGGAAAACACAAATCATAGAAACTGTTCTTCAAGCATGGGAGGGATAGGAATAATGCATTGTCTAGAATTCAGGGTCTCTTTTTTTTTTCCTTGTTACTGTCGTTTTTATTCTTTTGATATGGATCCCAATTAATTCAACCATCAGAAGCGGGAAAGGCATTCAAGACACATGGTCTGAAATGCAAGAAGAAATGAAGAACAAAGAAAGAGATAAATCTGTAGATTAATATACATGAGTAATGACTAAATAACTATGTAAATTAGTAATAACAATGCCTAGTGAAGTTAAAAAAATTAAAATTCAGTACAGTATGAAAGCCAAGAAGGAGATTAATGGATTTAAACTGTTCTAAATTACTCATATTGTCCAAAATCAAGTTAAAGACACTGATTCATTTAGAATTTGATAAAATAAGTTTACAAAGTAAAAGAAAAAAAACTGAAAGAATAATTTCAAAGATGGAATTAAGAAATAATTGAATGTTGAAAAAAACCATATCATCCTATATAATAAAAGCCTAATATGTAAATTGTCCCCTTGGGCAGTTGTTCAACCAAGGGTTCAACCTAGGAGACCGGGGAGTTTGCCCACTTGCTATGACATGCGCTGACCACCGGGGGGGGGTGCACGAAACATGGTGGGCATCAGCGACAGGGCACTGGCAGTGGGCGGCAGAGGAGGCGCTGCCAGCCCTGATGGGCCCCAATGAGAATGGGACTGCACCAGGATGGTGAAGCAGGTGAGCAGGCGTTGCCAGGCCAGTGTGAGTGGGGGTCAATCGCCCTGCCAATCATCCTGAAGATGGTGACCAGTGGCGGTGGGGGACAGGCCCTGATTGCCCTTTCGGGGCTGGCCCCGGGCTGGGACGAGGAACTGGGGGTGGGTGGCAGCAACCACCCTCCCACGGTGGCCGGGCTGGGGGCTACGACCTCTCACTGGCTACCTGACACTGAGGTGCAGTGAGAATGCGGAGTGTCTACCAATCTCACTCTCACTCCCCCTGCTCCCATCCCCCGGGATGCCAGGGCTCACCCCCAGGGAAGCTCCTGCACTCAGGGACTGGGTGGCCATGAGGAGCCAGCCCCACACCCACTCGGCCTCTTCCGGGTGAGCTGGGCTGCAGCCGCCGGGACCACAGGGGCCAGTTGGGCTCCTGGTGAGTTCGCCCAAGAGCCGGTCTATGAGGCCAGCCAGAAGAGACCACGCTGTCTGCCTAGCTTCCGTGCGGCACTGCTGGGTGGTCCAGAGGCCCACACTGTGCCCGGCCCGTGGCATCTGGCTGCATGGGGACTCAGGCACCGTGACTCAGGCAGAGGGAGCGCATGGGAGCCCAGGGGCCCAGGTGCTGCCCAGGGCCCAGAGGTCAGGTGGGACCTGCCCTTCTATGCCAGACACTCACGCTTCGATCGCCAGCCAGGCCTAGGGATCAATCACACCTGTACATGAATTTCATGCACCAGGCCTCTAGTTTAAAAATAAGAAAATAGAAGAGAAAAGGAAATAGAAAGAGCAGGACAAATGGAAAGTACAAAATAAAATATGTGTAATTATTGATACATTATTAAGTGGAACTAAAGTAAATTCTCCAGATAAAAGGAAAATATTGTCAGATTGTGTTTTAAAAATTAAATCAAACCTTATGCTGTTTATAAAAGACATATCCAATATAGAAAAGTTGAAAATAAAAAGATGAAATAAGACATACCTTGCATATACTAACAAAAAGAAGGATGATGTCACTATAAAGGCAAAATAGATTAAGGATTGAAACAGTACTGTAGAAAAAAGAGCCACATCAAAATGACAAACGGAGATAAAATTTTAACTTATGTGCATTTAAGATAAATCACATAAAGCAATTACAGAACTATAAGGAATAACAGGGTGGTCCACAATTACCATACTTTCCGGAGTTTTTAATATAGTAAGCAAATAATAGTAAGGATTTAAAATATTTGAACAACGTGATTAAGAAACAATCTAATTATACCAATTATGCAGAATATACACTCTTCAAGAACACATAGAACAAGGAAAAAAATTAACCATATGTTTGGTCATTAAACAAATCTCAAAAAAATATTAAAGGATATGAATGAACATATTCAGACTTAACATACCATGACTGAATCCATTAGTATATTAAAATAGATAAATATATAAAAATAAAATTGGGTTTAATCCCAGGAAGTGAAGGCTGATTTTACATTGCAAAATTGATTCATATAAACAATAATGGATTACAGAAGGAAAATGTGTCAAAGGATTCAGGGAAAGTGTTTTGATAATAATTTAATCTCTATGCTTAAAATCTATTATAAATTAGGAATAATTTACAATATCTGATATAGAACATCTACAAAAAAACCTACAGTGAACATCATTCTTCCTACTGAAACACTGAAATTCTTCTCTTTGGAGTCAGCACATAACAAGGTGTCTGTTCTGACCCCTTCTCGTCAGCTCTATACTAGAAGTTCTAGCTAACACGATATGGTAAGAAGTGGAAAAGGAAGAGAAGAAAATATCAGATAATGTACCCAAAAACTGTGTACATAAAAATCCAAATTTACTCACAGATATTTTTAAAATTAAGAGAATTTAGCAAGGTAGTTGAATGCAAAATCAACATAACCAAATGGAGTCAAATTTACAAGCATCAATCAGAAAATTGAATTTTAGAAACATCACTTACAATAACATCAAAAACTATGAAATTTCTGGGTATAAAGATGTGCAAGACTTCTACAGAGAAAATTAAAATTTTGTATTGAAAGATATTAAAGAAGACTTTGTGTTGTATTCAGAAATTCTAAGAGTCAATATTTCAAAGTTATCAGTACCCACTAAATTAGTTGATTATAGAGTTAATTCTAAACAAAACCACAGCTTTTTTTTTTTTTGCTTTTTCAAATATTAACAAGCTGATTCTTAAATGTATGTTTAAATGCAAATGGCTGATGTGGCTCAGTTTGTTGGAGAGTCCTCCCACACACTGAAGGGTCACAGGTTCGGTTCGGTTCCTGGTCAGGGATGCATGCAGAGGCAGCTTATCAATGTTTCTCTCTCTCTCTTTCTCTCTCTCTCTCTCTCTCTCTCTCTCTCTCTCTCTCTCTCTCACCCTCAGTGAGAATTTTTTTTAAATTACTTTTAAAAATAATAATAAAATAAATGCAAATGGCCAAGAAAAGCCAATACCCTCTACTTGAAGATGAAGACAAACATGGGAAGATTTGCTTTTGTCAAATATTAAAACTTTGATAATTATATAAATAGACTAATAAAACTGATTGAAAGCAAAAAACAGACCCCACATTTCAAGGACTTGATAAAGGACAGAAGAGTGGAGAAAGAAGGACTTCCCAACAATGGCCCTGGGGCCACTGGACCCCTATAAAAAATGCAATCACATATATAAAAATCAATTCCAAAAGAACTAAAGACCTAAATATGAAATTAAAAATTATGAATTTTTAAAAATATAATAGAGAAGAATGTCTTCATGACTGCTAGGTGAGATTAAGCTTAAGGACAAAGCAAACCAAAATCAAAGCAACTGGGAAGATGTCTTTGTCACATCCGTGTGTCTAAACCAGGAAGACAAGTCACAGTTGGGAGGACAGTGACCAGTTTAACTGGCACCCCAGGCATTGCTAAAGACCATAAAAACATTTCTGAAGGCGAACTCATAGAATACTCATATTACTGCTTTTTCATCTTCGCAAATCCTCCTGAAAATTTGGAAACTTCCCTTGAATTATTTTCATTTTCCTTTCACACGGACTCTTGTTTTTTGCCTCTCGCGGTGGAAATGTTACTTTTTCAACCTTAGCTTCTAGTTGTTCTTCCATCCTAGCCCACTCTAATTATTTTCTTTTCACTTCTTTTTATAGGGAGTCTCAAAAATAGACTTCCTTAATGTTAGACCTATGTTTATTCAACGTTTAGAGCATAACATATGCTCCTAGAAACATTTTTGAACTAAAAGAGAAAATTTGTTTTGGAAATATTTCAAATATGGCTTAATATATGATCACATTATGATTATATAATTATAACTTATGATTACACATTTGTTTACCTGGTTTACTTTTTCAATGTTTCTGAATGAATACATAAAAAAAACTTTTTAACGTAATATTTTAGAGCAGTTTCAGGTTTACAACAAAATTAAGAGGAAGATACAGATTTTTCCCATATGCCACCTGCTCCCCACACAGGCACAGCCTACCCCATTATCAACATCACTCACTATAGTGGTACATTTTTTATCAAGGATAAACCCACATTGACACGTCATCATTTACCCAAACCATAGTTTACCTTAAAGTTCACTCTTGGAGTTGTACATTCTATGGGTTTGGACAAATGTCTAATGGGTTAGGACATGTATCCACCCTTATAGTAACATTCAGAGTAGTTTCACTGCCCTAAAAGTCAGTCCTCTGTACTCTGCCCATTCATCCCTCCTTCCCCATCCCTGGCAACCCTGATCTTTTTGTCCATTGTTTTGCCTTTTCCAGAATCTCATATAGTTGTAATCATACAGTCTGTAGCCTTTCAGATTGGCTTTTTTCACTTAGCAATATGCATTTAAGTTTCCTCCATGTCTTTGCTTCATTAGTTTTTAAGTGATTGAGGTGTCTCCTACTTTGGGAGGAAAGGGAACTGTTTAGGGATCTAGGAAACAAATGCCTATAGATATAAGAGAGATGTTTTCTAATGTTAAGAATTTACATGGGCACCATTTCTCAGTTGACACTGGGGTACTTATATATCTAGTCTTTTTTCTGGGAAACAGGGTAAATTTATTTTATCCACTCAATTAAAATGCATAATAAAATTAATTCCCACAATATCAAACTGTCTTTTGGGGAGAAATACAACTTAATGGTTGTAACCAACCTTCTTCAAGTGATTGAATATATTCGGTATTCTGCTTTAATCTGTTGTTTTAGATTATTAAATTATTTCATCTATTCTGCATGCTCTAGGTTTATTTTGCTCTTATTTTTCTAGGATCTTGAAGAGGGAGATTAGGTTATTTGATTTGAGACATTTCCTCTTTTATAATGTATACATTTAGCTGTAAACTTCCCTCTCAGCACTGATGTAGCTGTGTTCCATAAATTTAGATGTTTTACATTTTCATATTTATCCAGTTTAATACATATGTGTGCGTGTGTTTAAATTTCCCTCAAGACTTCCTCTTTGATCCATGGGTTATTAGAAGTGTGTTGTTTACTTTCCAATTATTTGGAAATTCTCTTGTCCTCTTTATGTTTTGATTTCTAGTTTGAATTCATTCTGGTTGGAGAACATATTCTGAATTATTTCGGTTCTTTTCAATTTGTTGAGGTTTGTGGATGGTTCAGCATATGATCTATATGTTCCATGGGCATTCGAAAAGAATGTGGATTCTGTTGTTGGGTGGGGTGTCCTACAAATGTTGATTCGACCCTACTGATCGGTGCTGTTGCCTACTTTATACCATTGCTGATTTTCTTTCCAGTTGTTCTGTCAATTGTTGAGAGAGGGGAGTTGACGTCTCCAGCTATGATTGTGGATTTGGTTTTGTTCGTTTGAGTTCTATTGATTTTTCTTCATGTAAATTCAGCTTTTTAATTTTTTTATTTTTAAGTTATAGTTGACATACAATATTATATTAGTTTCAAGTGTACAACATTATAATTAGACATTTATGTATCTCATAAAGTAATCTTCCCCATAAGTCTAGTACTCATCTGATACTGTACACCAGGGGTCCTCAAACTACGGCCCGCGGGCCACATGCAAATACAAATATTGTATTTGTTCCCATTTTGTTTTTTTACTTCAAAATAAGATATGTGCAGTGTGCATAGGAATTTGTTCATAGTTTTTTTTTAAACTATAGTCCGGCCCTCCAACGGTCTGAGGGACAGTGAACTGGCCCTCTGTTTAAAAAGTTTGAGGACCCCTGCTGTACACGGTTTTTATAATATTATTGACTATATGCCCTATGATACACTTTATATCCCCTTGACTAATTTTGTAACTGGCACTATCTTACTTACTTCCTGATCCGTTCACCTATTTAACCCATCTCCCCACGCCCCCTCCCATGTCTTTTTGAATTAGTGTTTTGAACTTATTCAGATAAATACCCAGGAATAGAATTGCTGGGTCATGTGGCAGTTGTATTTTTAATTTTTGAGGAACCTCCATACTGTTTTTTCGGTGGCTGCACCAATTTACAATCCCACCAACAGTAGACGAGGGTTCCCTTTTCTTCACATCTTCCCCAACCCTTATTCAGAGAAAAAAAAAATTAACATATACAACATGCATGGTTTTATGGGGGGAGGGGTGTGAACAAAAATCTGTTCCCATGCTTTGCTTCAAAACTGATGTAGTTGGGAACAAACTTGAATGTTTGAATTTTTTAAAAAATTTTAAATTACTGAATAATATAACCACAAAGTAATCTAAACAGAGTTACATTTGCACCTTCAATGTTTCTACCCTGTAATTATTTCTCCTTTGCCACCCCAGAGAAAGGAACCTGTAAGAATGTTCATATCCCACCCCCAACTTTGTTATAGAATCAAAGATTAAATAGAAAGTAGTTCTGACTAAAATAATGAGAGGGTTGGCATCATAATCAGACAGCAAAACTGATTTACCAACGAGGAGCATTTAAGACCTGAGTTCTTGTCAACATGTGTCACTTAGAACACTATTTTATTCTGTTTTATACAGATAGGAAAATGCAGGCAGCATTTCCACTACCTGTTAGTGTAGAAAAATAGATACCACTTCCATTCATTTTCTGAATTCTGTCTTTATTTTCTTCACTGAGAATGATAACTGCACCTAGAAAAACAGACCCACCTGAAAATGTATTCAGATAGATGACATTTATCTTACCTTTTAGCTCCAAGGTGAAATTCCAGATTTCAAAATTGTAGTTACCTCAGATGATTACCAAAATGAAGGTGTAATGATATCCTTACATGTGTGATTATTGATGCACCTTTTTATGCATTCATTTTTTTTTGTTGAACTGATTATTTTATAGGCATTGATGAGCATAATTGTAATTAGTTGTCTAGTTTGGTAAATGAGTATCTGGGATAATTTATGAGTGCTTCTAATTTTCAGTTCAAAGTTGACATTTTGATATTGACTGGAGCATTTTACATTTCTTGCTAAATACATTTGATAACGCACATTTACAATGAAGAATTTAGCTACAGATATTGATAAACATGAAGGTAAGCCTGGAGTTCATTTATTCAATATTTATTTTCTTCAAATTGTAGTGAGCTTCTACTGCCCAAGAAGGACTCTCCAGCATAGAAAGGAATTCCTAAAAATATTCTGATTCCCTCACTTAAATTTATTAAAGCTATAATTTCTTTGAAAGCTTTAAGATCAATTGATAAATCTTGTTACTTTATTTATAACTCTCACAATGTTTGTATAAAAAATAGCAATCACTTCCATTAGTTCCTTTATTAGTATTTCTATGAACTCTTCTTACCTGACCAGATCACCTTTAAACATTTAACATTACTTAGAAAATCCATTGAATTCCCTTAGACCAGTGGTCAGCAAACTGCGGCCGCTTCAGTGTGGCTCTTCCACAAAATACCCCGTGCGGGCACGCACATATACTAGTGCGATTAAAACTTCGTGGCCACACTCAGGGACCAAAGAGCCGCATGTGGCTCAAGAGCCGCAGTTTGCCGACCACTGCCTTAGACATTTAAACTCTAATTACAAATTTAATGCATATGGTTCTATCACATACTTCAAACACCTAAGGAAATGTCTTGGGTCTGGTTCCAGTAGCATCCCCTGAGACAAGAATTCACGTAAAAGTGACTTATTAGAAGAAGAAAAAGGCTAGTGTAGGGGGTAAAAAAATAGGGATAGAAAGAGAAGGAGGCCACGGGAGGGTGCAGTACCAACTCTGACCCACACAGCAGCTCTGGTCACCACATAGTTCACCCTTTAGAACGGTCATAATCAGCTGCAAAAAAGCTGGAATATTTATGTCCCGGTACCCATCAGTGTTTGGTCAAAGTCTGGCCCTAGTGGAGTGCAAATTCAGATGCTTCCAGCCCTGGCGACCTGAGGGCAGCCCTCCCACAAAGATGCGGATCCTGACCATTGACATGAAAGTGTCCCAGGAGCCTGAGCGCACAAACACCAAAGCGGTGGGCGGGGACGTGGTGGAGCCCTGTCCACCCCCTACACCACTCACATCCCCTGAGCTCCCACAGTTCACTCCACTAATCCTCCAGGTGGTGGTCGGTCACAGTTTCTAGAAGAAAGGAGTTTCAAGAGAGGGTTTGTGGAGCGAACTCCCCCGGGTTGGTCTTCAGGCTGGCTTGATTTTCCTCTCCCTCTGCTCTACATACCAGATTCTCCTCACCCTAGGCCAGGGTTTGTCTCCTGGGGCACCGCAGACTGTCATCTCACTGGGCCCAGATCTCATCCCAAAGTATTTTACATGATCTCAGCCCCCCTAGGTAGTTTGAATCCATGGGGTGATCCTACAACAACTTTTATGGATTCAGAACCTGTCTCCAGTCTGAAACTCCAGCCAATACTGTTTGTCCCTCCCCAGAAAAATATAAAACACTTAGCTGTGTCATCCAAATGTTGTCTGGCTTCACTGCCTGGATATAGACAGTGGAAATGAGATGACATTAGCTTTTAATGCCCAAATTATTCTAATACCTGGGGCCTTTTACCAGGCTTCCTTTCCCAGGTATTTCTGAGACTCTACAAAGAATAATGAATGACATGTCCCACAAATCTGTCCAGTTCGAAGCTTGCTGCCTTGACCCAAGACCTGGCTTTGGACAGCCAGCCATTGTCCACTTCCTTCTCTATCAAATCTGTGTCCACTTCCTTAGCTTCTTCTGCATTCCCACAATGCACTTTACTCCAAGCATACGCATAGACCCTTCCTGAATTTCCCATAGTGATAGAAGAGACACAGCCTGTACATTTCATGAAATATCTTTAGGAGCAAATGGCAGAAATTCCAACTAAAACTGACAAACCACATGGGAAGTTTATTGGTTCACCTAACTGAACAAGTGCAGGCATATTCTTAGTTTGGGCATGGCTGGAGCAGAGACCCGAAGAATGTTCTCGGGACTCACACTCCCTCTCTTGGTTCTGTTTCGCCTGTGTGCTTTCATCTCCAAGTGGAGGCTCCAGCAGCTCCAGGCTGGTTCATTCCAGTAGCCTAGAAAGTCCCGGGGCTGTCTCTAGCGGACCCAGCTTGAATCCAAGGACCAAGGTCATGTGCTCAGCCCTGAACCGATCATTGTGGCCTGGGGTGCGCAGCACGCTCATTCACAGGTGTGTGTCCCATGAAGACCTGGGATGGGGGCAGCCTTGTCTGAAACCCAGGGAACAGGTGGGGAATCCAACTGCCTGAAGGAAATTAAAGGTGCTGTTACCAGGAAAGGGTAAAATGCATATTGGGAAGGTGAAAACAACTTGTCCACCACCCTTGGGCACAATGGAAAGGGACCGCAATACAGAAATCCTTGAAAACCACATTCTAGAAAATGCTGCTTTCAGAATGCATAGGCACAGGTACTCCATGAGGGTCCCTACTCAGCCAGGAGGCCCAGAGAAAGGCATTTCTCCACAGGTTCTTCCAAGGCCAAGACCCGCTGTCCCAGGACTCACCTCCTTCCGGGTCATTGGTGGTGGGAACATCCACTCCCTTTTAAGAAAACCTTAATTCCTGCCATCAGTGTGGTCCGGCCATAGGATTCCAACATGACATTCACATCAAAACACGGCG
>NW_005871099.1:5153828-5169177 GCF_000147115.1 Myotis lucifugus | reverse complement strand
GAATGAGCAATAGTTACTGGTTTGGAATTGTCGAAAAAGTATTGGGGGCGGGGAGTGCAATTCACTTGCAGCACTTAGCCCTTAAGAGCTCAAGACACATTAAGTATCAATTGTTACTGCTCTGATAGAGACTGAGGAATGCAATGTTCCTGGTGGGAAAGGCCTCCATGGAATGGAAGAGGGGAGGGAGGAGGAAGAAGGCCTCAAGGATGGCAAGAGAAAGATGGACACACAGCAGCTGCCCCACTCCTCCTGGGAGGACCCCCTCCCAGAGCCCCAAGGCAGCTGTTGTCAGCCCCCAGGAGGTCCCCACAGCCAATGCCCAGAATAGAAACAGGGCTGTACGGCCCTCTAATCCCACTGAGGGCTTCACCCCTGGGCAGCAGGACCATGCAGCTTCCCACAGTGCCGCTGCCCTTCATACAATTAAGGTCCCCAAGGAAAGGGGCCAAAATACCTCTGGTAGCCCTGGGCTTGCATTTGGGGGTTTCTAAGTCAGGTGTCAGTGTCTCAGGGACTGCTGAAAACTTGCTTCTGAAATTATTTCCTGGACTCTTGAGATTAAGTGCATCAGTATAAAGTAGTGATAATAAACATTTTTGTAGTAGCCTTTCACAGCAGCACAGATCAAAGTTATATTTTATTCATAACTAGGTTAATTACCATGGTATCAGTTTCATCCCCAGACTGACCAACTGTGTCCCTCCTCAGCTCAGATCCAGGAAATTCTTTAGGAATAACTTCTAGAAATTTCTGATTGACTCCCATCTAAGTCCACTGGTCTTGACCAAAATTTACGTGTTCCTAGCTTAATGTGTTAACCTTTTTAGAGGCAGGTTAGGAAATAATACCCTAAGGCAGTGGTTCTCAACCTTCCTAATGCCGCAACCCTTTAATACAGTTCCTCCTGTTGTGGTGACCCCCAACCATAAAATTATTTTCGTTGCTACTTCATAACTGTAATTTTGCTACTGTTATGAATCGTAATGTAAATATCTGACATGCAGGATGTATTTTCATTGTTACAAACTGAACATAATTAAAGCATAGTGATTAATCACAAAAACAATATGTAATTATATATGTGTTTTCCGATGGTCTTAGGCGACCCCTGTGAAAGGGTCGTTCGACCCCCAAAGGGGTCGAGATCCACAGGTTGAGAGCCGCTGCCCTAAGGTTTGTCCATTGCCCTGATGGCCAAAGGCAGAGAAGCAAACGGGCAAAACTGGAGTCAGCGTTCACAGCTACAGGTGCAAGCTTCCACGCCAAGTTCTTGGACTTCAGCTCTCCCAGCCCTGCTCCAGGTCATCCTTCTCCACGACATCCACAGGAATATTTGCAGAAACAAATTCCCCCCTCACCCTCCCTAAAGGGTAGGGCTGAGCCCATTACACTTTCTCCCCGCAGTATACAAAGTAATACAAGGGATTCTGGTAGGGGGGAAGAAATCTCAAATTCAATTCTTTATGTTTCCTCAGATGGCCTTAGGGCACTTATGCTAATTAAGTGCAGGTCTCCCATAATTCCCAAGCTGCTAACTCAGTCTTCTAAATGGGTCCGCATCTTTCCAGGCATCTCTTGTCTAACCTATATGGCACTGCCCAGAAACTCTAACATTTTTGCCACTTTAACTAATCCTAAGGGATTAAATCACAGGGCATGATCTTCCTGCCAACAAACAGCATTTCAACCAGTGATTTATAAAAAAAGGCTTTCAATCGATGGGCTAAGCCCATCCCTGGTGATTTATGAAACTGTCAGTCCATGTGGAGACTCTTCCATTAATTCCTCATAATTATAAGAGCGACAATAGAGAGGAAAACATTCAATTAAATGGCAATCCCAATTTGTACATCTTATATTTTTGTGTTTGTGATATGATTCTACACAAGAACAAAAAAAAAAGCATAACTGATATTTTTCAGGATGGTATCCCCAATATCTTATTTTTGACTTTTGGTTTAGTAAACTCCCAACCACTTTTTCTTGCCAAAAAAAAAAAAAAAAAGTTTCTCATTATGACCTGAAGGTTTTAGATCATTTCCTCTAGGTGTTAATCAGGTCTGGCCATATGGTGAGAGTGAGGTAATTCACTCTTACTTTACAGTGAATGCCCTTAGTGACATTCTTAGTAGTCATATTAGTCCTTCTGTTTATCTGCGTTCCTAAGAGCTGCAGGCAACGTGATCTGAATTACATGGAGGATGCGCTCAGCTGACTTTCTGTAAATTCGATTTAGGATTCTAATCTGAGCAGACAAGAGCAGGAGGGGGTAACGAGCGGAGCCCCGGGAGCTGCCCATTATACCGGCCCCCGCCGGCCCCTCTTCCACCTCCGATTTGCTCCAGGCATTTCATATTTAGCTGTGACCTCATCGGTGGTCATGCCAGTCTGGCGCTAGGGAGCGAGGCGCCCATCCTGTTTCTGAATCCTCCAGTGGCCTCTGGGGAGAGTCTCAGTTTCATTTATTGGTGGGGAATGGTTTGCTGCCCTCCTTGACAGCATCTCGGAGAGTCGTTACTTTTTCAAATTCAAGTGGGAGTTCAGAAGCCTCGGCCCTGAAGAGTGTTCCTAGCCCTCGATGTAAATGTGAAGAGCTGGTTCCCTGGGGGAAGGCACAGAGAGAGGGGGAGAGAGAGAGAGACAGGTTTGCTGCCCTAAAGAGCCCAGGAATCTCCTTTGGGAGAATAGTCCTCACAAAGCAGCCCTCTGGGTAGTCTTTCGTTTGACCCCTGAGTCATGTTGACTTGAAATTTTCCAGCATAAAAATTGTGTATTTCTAACCACTCGGGGAGGAGTAGTCCTGTTCTGTGCTCTCCTCTATTCTGGAGCCTGGGCTTGACTCCCAGACGAGGTCCTGCCCTGGAGAGACGTCAGTGGGAGGCCTGGATCTCGGTCACCCTGTGGCGCAGCGCCAAGCGCCTCCTTCCACAGACCCTGCACCTGTTCTTCATCTCCTGGCCGGGGCTCCTCTCTGTAAAGGCCCAGACCTCTGGCATCTCGGCACCCCTCAGGCTCTGCCATGCCTGGCTCCCCAGACGTCTCCCTCCTGCTGGGGGTGCTTTTTTGGTGGGAATATGAGAGCCCCTTTTTGAATTTGTCTCGGTCTCAGGTGTTTAGTTCCACTGGGACTTCAGGCTTCCTCATCTAACTCCCTGCCACTGATTTGCTTTCTTCCCATTTTCCATATACTGGCTTCTTCCAATTGCCCACCCTCTGCCTGTGGCATAGTACCTGAAACTGGCGCATGCCAGGGGCTCAGGGTATTTTCTGGGCCAGTCAGTAGAGGGCAGAATAGGGCTTAAAGTCCTTCCCCTGGGGACAGCTGCATGAACTGAAGAGTCAGCAGGAGGGTGATATGTGCCTGCTGGTGCAGGCTCAGCTACAGGTGTGCCATGATTGGTCTGCTCCCAGTGTCAAGGAAGTCCTATTTAGCAACAAATGATGGGGGCAGGAGGAGGGGGGAACATCTCTGAGGCTAGGGACATTTTGATGTGAACCAATAAAATTAGCTTTTGAACTATGAATATGAATAATTAAATGACATACATGTTTAAAAGAAGATGAGAAAAGATTGTCGCTGCACACAATCCCATCTTTTGAAGGAGTCTACAAGTGGATGGGTGGAGCATAGGGGTAGTTCTGATTTAAATCTAATGAAATCACTGGAATAGACATCCAAGTCTTGACAATAGTTGTCTCTGGATGGCACTCCGGGTCCCATATGATTTTTTCAAAATTAAAAATATTCTGAATTGTTTAAGTAAAAGAATATATATACATTGCTTCAGAGTAAGATTTTTTTCACTGTGTTTTATTTAAAATGGTAACTTAAAGTCAAGATAATTCGGTATGTTTTTCCTCTGACTCACGTCAAATACTTTTGGGGAAGGCTGAGTGCTAAGCCAGTGTCAGGGGGAAGAGGCTGTTTGGAAGGGAAGATAAAAAGAGAAAGTCCAAGCTGGGACCAAGTGGAAAGGGACAGAGCCAAGAGAGATGTCAGCTGGAAATGAAGTAAGAGGAAAGACTGGGCCAACTTCCCAGCAAGGGTGAGTTGAGCTGATAGCTGAGTGCAAAGCAATCCAGTTATCACTTGATTTGCTTGGAGAAAGTAGATAAGAGTTTGTAGGGAGACCTGTTTATAATCCACCCACATGGTTTAGGGAAAGTGTGATGGGCTTTAAGGTATGAGGCATATCCTTAGAGATTAGGATTTGGCATGACCACCTTGGGGCATTCGTCTTCTACTCCAAAGCAGGATGACATCTATGCTGTGGTTCCGGAACCTCTCCCATGGATGTGCGAGGACAGGGAGGGGGAAGGGCACTTCAGGGACTCCGGCCCCAGGAGGTCAGTGAAGTCCCAGCCACAGAAGGATGAGTACCAGGGTTTCAAACTTAATAGTTTCTGAACATTCGTTTGGTCACTCTTGTTTATTTAGTTGGTTAGTTGTTTATCTACTTGCTTGCTTTTTTTTTTTTAACCTACAATATTCTTGACTACTTTACCTTACCTTATAACCTGATTAAATTTGATATTATGAAAGGATGCTTTGGCTTAATCAGGTCATGACCATTTAAATGTTATACTGAAAATACTGGTAAGAATTAGCAACTACAAAATGACAATAGGTCATGTGCAACTTACAGCTTTTTCCCCAAATACCCCAAATATTAACTTCAAATACTCCAGAGTTACAGTCTCTATTCTGTGGTTGATGCATTTGAGTTGAATCTAAGAGAATTAACTTCTTCACAGGAATGTAGACTTTTTAAATATATTTTTTAAATTAACAAACTATTGTTAGAGTGTTTTAGATTCACAGCAAAACTGAGCAGAAGGTACAGAGATTCCCTGTATACCCTCTGCCCCCTAAATGCACAGCCTCCCCCACAATCAACATCCCCAACCAGAGTGATACATTTGTTACAGTCGGTGAATCTACATTGACACATCATCACCCAAAGTCCATGGTTTACATTAGGGTTCACTCTTGATGTTGTACATTCTATAGGTTTGGACAGAGGTAGGATGACATTACCCATCATTACAATATCATACAGAGTAATTTCACTGCCCTAAAAAAAATCCTCTGTATTTTGCCTATCTCGGTAACTACTGGGAACCACTGGCATTTTTGCCTTCTCTAAAGTGTTGCCTTTTCCAGAATGCCATATAGTTGACATCACACAGTACTTAGGCTTTTCAGGTTGGATTATTTCACTTAGTAATATACATTTAAAGTTCCCTCTTTGTCTTTTCATGGCTCGATACCACATTTCTTTTTAGTGCTATGATGTGTTATATCCCATTGTCTGATGGACCACAGTTTATTTATCCAATCAAAATTGCAAGGAAAGGCAAAATCAATCTCACTGCAGATTTGGCCTGTCAATGTATGACATAAATAGCCCTATTTCCTCCCTATTATGAAGCTTCAAGTTCTGCAAAGACTTCTGAGTAGAAGGCCCCTCTGGGCTTTGCTTTGAAAAGTGCTGTTGCCCAGCCAGTGTGGCTCAGTGGTTGAGCATTGACCTATGAACCAGGAGGTCCCAGTTCCATTTTCAGTCAGGGCACATGCCCAGGTTGCAGGCTCGATCCCAGTCTAGGGCATGCAGGAAAGAGTTGGTCAATGATTCTCTCTCATCATTGATGTTTCTATCTCTCTCCCTCTCTCTTCCTCTCTGAAATCAATAAAAATATTTTTTAGAAAAGAAAAACACCATTGTTGTTCTACCCTGAGTCCAGAGCTTAAGGGCTTAGGGCTCATTCTTACCTTGAAGAAGCCAAGCGTTTCTTGTGTGTATGGAAAAGAAAACATATTTAACATTTTGGAGACGCTATTTAAAAAAAAATCTGGTTCAATGTAATGGGCAAGAGACAGTACATAAACAGGATCCCAGGGTGAGTGCAAAGGAAACTCCCAGTGTCCAGAGGACCAGCTACTATAAAATGATATATGATGCTCAGGCTTGCCAGGGGCTCTCTGGTATAAACCATTCTTGCATTCCTGGGCACAGAGTGAGTCTAAACATTCCGAGGACTATTTAATTATATTTTGGCTCCTATAACAGAAGAATCTAAGAGGAAAACAATGGCAGGGTGTGTGTGCCTGCTTTCAGATACGGAGCAACAGAAAACCCAGCTCAAAGGTCTTTCCAGAAAAGGAAATACCTTTATTCACAGAAGTAGAAGTCCAGCGATAAAGCAAGCTTCAGGTTGCCCTCCATATTAGCAAGGGCCCCATTTTTTGAATCCCTGCTCTGCAATCCACAATGGTGTCTTCATCTGGAAGCTGGATCTTCTCCTGGTCATAAAGTAGCTGCCAGGAACAACTGGAGCGTCTCTCGGAAGAGGAAGGACTGTATTGGATGTCACAGCAACCACTCCTCAAGGCTCTGTACCCAGACCTTGGTCATGTGTTCACTCCTAAACCAAATCCTGGCAAGAGGAAAGGCGTTGTCCTTACATTACTCTAGTGGGGTCGGGGGGCAAGGTTCCCTTCTGATACATGGCTGCACAGAGGGCTGGAGAGTCTCGAACCAAATCAGGGCTCTATTGGAGGGCGAGGGAGAGCTGCTGAGTAGGCCATGAGCAGTGTCCTCAACCTGGAGTTTTCCCTGAACAAGAGCATGAAATGGCTACTTTAACAATGGAAAGATATCAAGGACCCTTCTGATGAACAGCTTTCAAGAAGCCTAGATAATTCCTCCTCCTAAATACATCTGTCCATCAACTTTTAGCTAAGGCGCTGTGTAGCATCAAGGCTCCATGCAGGTCTTACAGAGGGGCAACGGGGAAGAAAAATGGTCCTACCTCAAGTTTATTAAACAGTGAGAACCATGCGGTGTGTTTATAAGAAGCAATAATAGTTAGAACCTCTTTGTGGAAATTGAGTCTCCTAAAGGACTTCCAGCCCTAGCTGGTTTGGCTCAGTGGATAGAACATCAGCCCACAGACTGAAGGGTCCCAGGTTCGATTCCAGTCAAAGGCACCTCAGTTGCAGGCTCAATCCCTGGCCCTGGTCGGGGTGCATGCAGGAGGAAACCAATTGAAATGTCTGTCTCACATCGAGGTTTCTCTCTGTCTCTCCCCCTTCTTTCCACTCTCTCTAAAATCAATGAGAAAATATCCTCAGGTGAGGATTAAGGACAAAAAAAAAGGACTTCCAAGAAGTCCTTGGAAGAAAGTTAAAAAATATGATGAGGGAATTCTCTGCTGTGTGTGTGTGTGTGTGTGTGTGTGTGTGTGTGTAAATTTCTCCCTCACCCTCACAAATGGGGGAAATGTCTAATTTGCCACCCTAGGACTACACTAGGAATTATCCTCCGGCTCCATCATAAACTCTCCACTCTTCTCCATCTTGTTCTGCAGCCCAGAGGCTGGCCTTTGTGGACTGTGTCAGCCAGGTCCCCTGGCTTCTAGCTTTTAGTTGGCTTCAGCTAAAGACACGGGAAGCAGATACAGAGTTGGAGGTACTATTCCTCCAGCTTCCTCCTTGCCTCACTGTGGGTTGGCAATGGCCACATACTTTTACTAAAAGTCATGGCTTCCCTTGAGCAGCCTTTCCCTATAACTAATTTCTGGTAATTGTTCCCTGCCTGTTAAGCAAGCTGTGATGGCAGCTTCCCAGCATGCCTAGCCCTGCATGCTCTGTCATCATTTCTTGGCTTCCCTTAACACTGTCAACACCTTTGTATAAAAGTCCCTTCATTAGCTCTCCCCACCACTCATTCTTAATATCCCATCTGCTTCCTGCCAGGACCGTGACTTCATAGTCAACTGAAGTTAGCCAGTGGTTTTTTTTTAATCTCCTTTGTCTACTGTTTTCTTATTTCTTGGTTCTGAGTGTCTTATTTCCTCATCTTCAAAACATTGCATTAATAATAAACTTCCCACCCGGCAGCGTGGCTCAGTGGTTGATCATCAACCTATGATCCAGGAGGTCACAGTTTAATTCCCAGTCAGGACACATACCAGGTTGTGGGCTTGATCCCCAGTGTGGAGTCCCAAACAAGAGGAACCCAAAGAGGCCCACACCAAGACACATCATAATTAAAATGCCAAGGGTTAAAGACAAAGAGAGAATCTTAAAAGCAGCAAGAGATGCCCTAGCTGGTTTGGCTCAGCAGATAGAGCGCCAGCCTCCGGACTGAAGGGTCCCAGGTTCGATTCCAGTCAAGGGCATGTACCTGGGTTGCGGGCACATCCCCAGTAGGGGGCGTGCAAGAGGCAGCTGAATCGATGTTTCTCTCTCATCGATGTTTCTAACTCTCTATCCCTCTCCCTCTCCCTTCCTCTGTAAAAAACTCAATAAAATATATATATTTTTTAAAAAGCAGCAAGAGAAAAGTACTTAGTTACCTACAAGAAAGCACCCTTATGACTGTCAGCTGATTTCTCAACAGAAACTTTGCAGGCCAGAAGGGCGTGGCAAGAAATACTCAAAGTGATGAACAGCAAGGACCTACAACCAAGATTACTCTACCCAACAAAGCTATCATTTAGAATTGCAGGTCAGATAAAGAGCTTCACAGACAAGAAAAAGCTAAAGGAGTTCATTACCACTAAACCGGTATTATATGAAATGCTGAAGGGTATTCTTTAAGAAGAGGAAGAAGAAGAAAAGATTTTAAAAAATATGAACAATAAAATGTCAATAAATACATATCTATCAAGAACTGAATCAAAAAATCAAAATAAACAAAGAAATCTAATGAACAAAATAAACTGATGAATAAAATAGAATCAGAGCCATGGAAACTTGAAACAGACTGACGAATCTCAGAGGAAAGCGGGGAGGGAGGTTGGGAAGAGATTAACCAAAGATCTTATATGCATATATGCTTTACCTATGGACACAGACAATAGGGTGGTGAAGGCCTGGAGCAGGGCGGGAACCGGGTGGAGGGAAGCAATGGGGGGAGGAAAAAGGGGATATCTGTAATACCCTCAACAATAAAGATTTTTTTAAAAACAAAGTAAACTCATTTCAATCATACACCAGACATGTGCTGATCACCTGTTATGTTTCAAAGTCTTGTCTAGGAGATTCGGAGATCACATATGTGAGTAACGCATCGTCCTGCCCTCAAAGAATTCACAGCTGATAAACTCTCTAGAATTCTTGGGAAAAGGCAGCTTTTGAAACCATAAACAACATCTGGGTAGCTCTTCAACTACAAAATAGGTCAAACAAGCAGTGTGTTTAGTGGCTTATAAATTAATATTGCACTCGTTGGGTCCTGGCATTCCACAGCATAATTACATATTCTGGAGCCTCCTGCTACACACCCAGAGGGCAGAATGAAGGCCACGGGAGCTGACATTCAAGTCAGGGCTGTGCAGACATGCAGAGGGAGCGTCAGCAAGCCCAGACTAATAAACGGACAAAAAGAGGGGTGGGAGAACAGACGAACTTAACACCAGCTACATGGATCCCCAAGCAGAGAACATCGTTGCCCCATTTCTATAAAACAGGGAAGGAGATCTAAGTTGTATGCACTTAGAAGATGCATGCATAGATGCACAGGAAGCTGTTAACCCCTGGGAACTGGAAATTATTCCTAAGGAGAAAGGCTGGGGGTCAGAGTGGGACAGAAACTTCCTTTTCCTGTCTGCCCTTTTCTTCTATTTGAACTCTTAACAAGAGTAAATACTGCTTCTTCAATAAAAAAGAAAAAGAAGAAAAAGTGAGTAACTATTCAAAAGTAAGTAAATAACCCTGGCCCGTGTGGCTCAGTTAGTTGGGCATCGTCCTATGTACCGAAAGGTTCTTGGTTCGATTCCTGGTCAGAGCACATACCTGGGTTACAGGTTTGATTCCGTCGGGGTCATGCAGGAGACAACCTATCAATGTTTCACTCTCATATCAATGTTTCTCTTCTTCTACCTTCTCTCTCTAAAAGTCAATAAAAATATTTTTTAAATAATAATAAGTAAATACATAGAATTGCCATAGGACTCAACAATTCCATGGCAAGGTATACACCCAAGAGAATTTAAAGCAAGGTTCCAAATACTTGTCCACGCATGTTCCTAGAGGCACTATCCACAAACGCCAAAAGGTGGAACAACCCAAATGTCTACCAACAATAAGGTCTATCCATACAATGGAATGTTACTTGGCAGTGAAAAGGAACGCAGCACTGACACATGCTACCATGTGAATGAACCTGAAAAACAGGCTAAGTCAGTGGTCAGCAAACTCATTAGTCAACAGAGCCAAATATCAATAGTACAACGATTGAAATTTCTTTTGAGAGCCAAATTTTTTAAACTTAAACTATATAGGTAGGTACATTGTTATTAACTTAATTAGGGTACTGCTAAGCTGGCTTTTGCTAAAAACATCCTCAATCTGATTGAGGTACATTCGCTGAGGTCGACCCCTTCCAACTCTCCCATCCACACTCGTCTTGTATACTTGTTTCGTATATCTCCTTTCCGAAAACCGACTTCTGCGCATGGGCCACGAAGTTTCAATCGCACTGTACGTGCGCGCCCACACGTGGTATTTTATGGAAGAGCCACACTCAAGGGGCCAAAGAGCTGCATGTGGCTCTCGAGCCTCGGTTTGCCGACCACTGGGCTAAGTGAAGAAGTCAGGCCCAGCTGGTGTGGCTCAGTGGTTGAGCACTGACCTATGAACCCAGAGGTCATGGTTTGATTCCTGGTCAGGGCACATGCCTGGGTCAAGGAGGAGGCAACCAATCAATGATTCTCTCTTATCATTGATGTTTATATCTTTCCATCCCTCTCCCTTCCTCTCTGAAATCAATAAAAAATTTATATTTTTTTTAAAAAGAAAGAAGCCAGACACAAAGGGTCCCATATTGTATGATTCCATTTACATGAAATATACAGAGTAGGTCAATCCTAGAGACAGAATTCAGAATAATAGTTGCCAGGAAAGGGAGAAGGAAAGAATAAAGAGCGTGTGTTTAATGGATACAGGGTCCCCTTTCAAGGGTGATGAAAATATTTTGTAACTAGATAGAGATGGTGGTCACACAACATCGTGAATGTACTAAATGCCACTGAATTGTTCACTTAAAAATGGCTAATTTTATGTTAGGTGACTATCACCTCAGTAATAATTAATTATTTTTAAGTAAATAAAAGTGGGATGGATAAAGTATAGCAGGAAGGTCACAGACCACCCTGGCAATGGCAATCTGAATGTCAGTGGGTACAGGAGAGGAGCCTGAAAGCCAGCTTTCCACACATCACCCCATGGCACTCTTTAAAAACAACCCATTGAAAAGAGCATAACGAGATTAAACCAAAATTCGAAATAATGCTCAAGAAGCTTGCCCATAATCCCATCTCACTAACACCTATTTTCAGTTTTGTTCCAGCGTGGTCTGGACAAAGCATTTCTTAGAAAACGTTGAATTAATAAACCCTTTCCCGGCACTCCTACTCTTAGAAGCACATTGGCTTGTCAGAATCAGCTCCTCATTAAGTTCCTTCTTATTGAACTTGGCACCTGTCCAGCTTGAAAAGAGAATCACTCCATTGTGTTTGCAACTGGCAGGGACCTGCCCTTCAGAGGTCCTATCGTCAGCTGGGTCGGGGAGCACCTCAGGATGTCTTGGCATGAGCTGTGCACTGCTCCTTCTTGGGCCTGGCATTGTCATGCTTCCTGCTTGCACACCCCTCCCCCAAACTGTTCACTTCATCACATGGTCTGTGTTCTCCTTTCTGACTCAGCACCTTTGAACTGACCTGACCTGTGGTGACTCTCTGCTGACTTGAGTTTGGCACCCTATCTCATCAATATCTTTATGAGAAGCCTAGGTCCACCCCATACCTGGCCTTTGACCTCCGGTAAATCAGATGTCTCACAGGTTCCTCCAGTGTTGCCTGGAAACCATTTGGAAACATCATACTGAGTGTAAAGGAAGAAAAAATATTTATCAATTTGAAATGGAGAAGTTGACCCCTACTTTATTCTATGATAATATAATTATATTCATTTGCTTAGGCTGCCATAACAATGGACCACAGACTGGGTAGCTTAAACACAGAAATGTATTTTTTTATGGTTCTGGATTCTGAAAGTCCAAGATCAAGGTGTCAGCAGTGTTAGTTTCTTCTGAAGATGGGACTAGAGCCAGGGCACACTTTTCCAATTTTAGGTGCACGTAAATGCAGATCGTTTAGTGTTCTCTATGAGCATCTATTTTCTCTGTGAAGAAGGGGAAGATCATTGTCTGAAAGGTGAGTGGTGAGGCTGGAGACTTCAGGGTGTCATCTGCAGAAATGTTGCTGGGAATACCAAGAGCCAGCTAGTCTTCATTTAACTTCGTTCTCTCCTGGGGATGCTCATCTGAGCTCTGAAAACCACCGCCTTTTGATTGAAATAGACCCCTGCCATTAACAGTTTCCCCAACCCTTCTCTTCCTCCCAAGTTACAACCTGGCCAAGGCTTTGTAGAAGACACATTCTAAGTATCTGTCGACGGGTCTATAGGAATTAGTTGTCCTATTCTTGAAATTCTCCTATGGGTTTAAATTTTTCAAAATAAAAATGCAATAAGTAAATGATTCAAGAATCTGCCCAAATCCTTTTCCACCGTGAATCAGGTTGGTGTATTGTTGCCCCTGAAGGAGACCCCAACACCTCTCCAGGACAGGGTGTCTCTCTCCAGTTTTTTAGACTTGGCATTAGCACATTGTCCAGCCCTTGAAGGCATCGTGTGTGCTTGTACCATGCACGCAGCATTTGGACAAACTCAGCATTCATAGGTTCTTCATAGGTTCTGCTCTGGATCACTCTTCTTGACCTTTCTCTTGCACCTAGTTCTGCTTAAATCTTCTGCAGCTGCTTCACTTGCTGCTACGTCTCCCATTTTTGTATTCACCCCAACGATTAGACTTAATGCTTTCCATTCTTTCCCTAATGATGATCTCCAAGCTTCACTCCTGTAATTCTAGTTCCCAACTTGGCTGAACAAACTCTGGATTTAACTCATTCCTCGGACCGTGTTTGGTAGAATATTTATGAAGCTCACTCCAACCTCACAAGGGGAAATGGAACAAAGACATTTAACCTAAAACGATTGGGCTAAGTAATAAGAATGTCAGTTACATATGTTTTTAAATTGAAACAAATCTCCACCCTAAAAAGATCAAAGGTTCAAAAGTAGAAAGAAAACCAGACTAAAAGAAAGAATAAAGGCAGGAAGGAGGGAGGGAAAGAAATAAAGAGAGAAGCTATAAAAGTAGTAGAAGAAAACTCATCATTTTTTTTATAACTTTGGAGCAGGGAAAGCCTTTTTAACTATGACCCAAAATTGAGACATCATAAAATATTTATAAATTCATCTTTATAAAGAAATAAAAGAAGTAAAACATTTTAGCCTAAAAAAATATCAAGCAAACTCAGAACACAAGAAATTGAGAAAAAAACATTTCCTACCATATAAACAGCTGCTACAAAATGATGTTCTAAAAATCAACGCAATAAAAGAATTGGCAAAGTATAGGAATGGACAGTTTACAAAAATGAAATGCAAATGTCTTTAAAACACAAAAAAGATATTCAACCTCACTCATAAAATACAAATGCCAGTTAAAACAACACTGAAACATCACTTTCACCTATCAGTGTGACAAAAAATCAGAGTTTGGTAACATTGATGCTAAGGTCATCTGCACACAGGCCCTCTCCTACACTGTGGTGGAAGTGTAATTGGTAAAACCCCTGTGGAGAACAATTCAGTGATATCTATCAGAATTATAAATGCATGTACTTTTAGTTCCAGTGGTTCCACTTCTAGGAATTTGAGTTCTCACATTAGTGTGAAATAATTAGGAATGAGGACATTTATTTCAATACGAGTGGCCCAGTGCACGAATTTGTGCACATTGAAAGGAAATTAATTAGAAGAAATATTTTACTATCACTATTTGCCCTTTCTCTGTAATAGAAGTGTCAACCAAATTCACGATTGACAATGACAGATGGAAACACACACATGTGATTGGCGCCAGAAAGAGCTTTATATGTATCGCGCATGTGCGAGTCAACTTAGCCTTTTATATGTATAGAATAAACTTGCTCAATTAGACCTGCTTTCTGATGTAGCTAAACTTTTTCCAGCCCAGTGAAGCACCCCAACTTCTCTTTCAGATAATTGTCAGCAACACAGCAGTAAATATCAACACGAAGCAGATTATTATTGTAGATCACGCAGGGAGAACAAAAGGTAAAATATTTAACTGCAGCCATGTTTGACTATATTCTGCGCAGTGAGAAAACCTGAAGTCATTTTCAAGGTCCACCATTTCTTCTTTTCAGTTGGGTCAAGTTTCTAAGCTTTCTAAATCTTCATTTTCCAGCTAATGAAAAGAAAATAGGATTCCACCGAGTCTCCTATCTATCTAGTCCAGGACTTCTGTGAGGATCAAATTCGATGAGGAATGGGAAAACGCTTCACAGACATTTGGTTACAATGTAAAATGTTTCCACCTGGCTATGAAGCAAGTTGTGTTCCTGGGCTGAAGAAACTCCAAGGAGGCTAGTCGCTAGGGAGAGGAAGCCGGGTGTCATTACCTGGATGGACACTTAGCATATTAGCCTTTTATATATATAGATGGTGTAGCAGTGAACATAGAGCCACATGGGAGAGAAATAAAATCAATGAAAAAGAAGACCAAACACTCTGTCCAGAACTCCTCTTCACTCTAGTAAATGTGACTCAGATTTTTTTCATAAAACAAAATATTTACAGCAACCATGCTATCTATGAGGGTTTTAGAAAAATATCAAAACTGCCTATGTCTAGAATGAAAAATATTTTAAAGGCTTTTTGTAAAAGCTAGTCATCTCAATCGCTATAGCAATGGAGAAAAAAGACAACACATTTTTAACAGAGGTTTTTTTTTAGTATGCAATTAATTTAAAAGCTTTTTATGTAAATTGAGTGGATCCGTGTGGAAAGGTAAATCGATACACATCAGATTAAAGATAGCTAAAAGAAACTGAGCGGCCTGTATATCCAGAGCTTTTTAAGAAGGACCGTTTGTCTTTTCTGCTCAGTGTGGAGAATGAAAGCAGCTGGGAGCTGGCAAATAACCACTGGGATACTGTAAAATGGCCTTTCTGCAACCAGTTCTTTATAGGTGGTTATTTGGGCCAGGCTGGCCCTTGCTGCTGCCATCAGCACGCTGTCTGCCACGGACACACAGCTCATCACACACCCATGGCATCCCAAGCACTCCAGGCCCTGAGCATTCTTCACCTGGATCAGATGAGATCACTGATTGGCTGTGAGAGTTCCTTTCATTTCTCACCTGAAACTAAACTTGTGTGTGTGTGTGTGTGTGTGTGTGTGTGTGTG
>NW_005871099.1:5148005-5153728 GCF_000147115.1 Myotis lucifugus | reverse complement strand
ATATATATATATATATATATATATATATATATATATATATATATATATTCATTCTTGGAAAGAGCCACTGTAAGAAGTTACAAACCAGCCTGACGAGGTTTTCCTGTGCAGTTAGCTGATTTCATTTTTGCGAAATGCATTTTCCGGAGGCTTGCTTTTTAAGAGATGTCTGGGCTAAATATAATGTTAATCAAATACTATGATTATATTCCAATTATAATCAAAGCTAATAATTAACTTTAACAGTTTAAAAATGGCCATTTTCCAATCGTCCAGAGCTGCTGTAATTTCTGAAAATATGTTTATAAGTTATTTGTCACAATATTACAGAATAATATATGGAAAGAACGTATAGAGTTAACAGAATGTTGATCAGCAGTACCATTCAGCAGGCTAGGTCTAAATTTTTTCCAAACTGTAAAGTTTTCCCCACTTTGTGCAGGAAGTTGGAAAAAAAAAAAACTAAAAATACAGCCGAGTTTGACTTTAATTACTGACAGGCGACCGGGGTTTTATTTTTTTTCTTACTTCTGGAATATTCCATTCCATATTGGCAAAACACATATTTCATAACAAAAGCAAAAACAGAAGAAAGTTATCGTGAAAACAGTGCCTACGCTAAGTTCAAATTCTTCCTCCTAAACCACTCTGTACCTGTCCGTTCCCTCCCATAATGCAAGCTTTATTTCAGGTAAACCACCCTCGGCTCCATCTCTCTCCTTGCAGAAGGGCAGGATTTCTTCCAGTTGTCGGCGTCAGGCGGGAGAAACAAGGCCAAAAGCAGGTTGAGCTGAGGTCAGGTCCTTGAATATGCCAACGCCTGGTACAGAGTAGAAAAGCAGAATTGAGGATGGGTGGAGGTCAGAGTTTGAGTCAATAGCCAGAGACACCAAGTTCAAACAGGGACAAACCAAAACCCAAGTTTTGGGGGCAAATCTAAGAACAAATCAGACAGGGATAGATGAATAGACAAGTCAAAGGAGACAAAAAAAACATGTGAAGTAGCTATGGCTAGATCTGCACATTCTGTGTAGTGTCTGGACCTCTTCCTCTACAAGCAGGCTCCTAATGGTCTTAAAGGAGCCATACTCTGAAAATATTAGAGAAGGAACCAAAAGCAATGAATATAAGATGGAGACTTGGTTATGCACAAGCATGTGCCACCATCACCACAACCCCCAAAAGGAAGATATACAAGAAATACACAAGTGAAAGATTGGCATCACTGTTGCTAGAATAATAAATTATATATGACTAAACTGTAGCCCCCTTGAAATACAAAGATCAATATATTACTCATCCCATAATTCATCCATTTAAAATATTTTTGAGCACCTACAGCCAGGCACTGGGCTAAAAACGTGTGTGTGTTGAGGGGAAGGGGGTCAGTTAAACAAAATATAGTCTGTGCTACCAAGGAATTCACAGAAGAAGAGCTAAGACACATTAATAAGCAACTTCAATACAGTGTGATGAGTACATTGCAAGGGGAATTACGGAGCTATAAGACGAGATAGAAGGATGGTGCAAGGTTTCCAAAGGAGATGAAGTCTAAGTTGAGGACTGACGGAGTGATGAAGAAATCTGCAGGAGAACTTCTCTCCTTGATTGAGAATTTGAAGAAAACTCAACAAAAGACAAACAAATGGAGGCCCAAAACACATGACCTAGCCACGAGGAACGAAGATGGTAGCATGGTTTGGTTTTGAATACTGTCAAAAGTATCATTCTTGCCCTAGCCAATGTGGCTTAGTGGACAGAGTGTCCGCCTGCGGACTAAAAGGTCCCGGGTTCGATTCCAATCAAGGGCACATGCCCAGGCTGTGGGCTCGATCCCCAGTAGGGGGCGTGTGGGAGGCAGCCTATCAATGATTCTCATCATGGATGTTTCTATCTCTCCCTCTCCATTCCTCTCTGAAATAAATAAAAATATATAATAAAAAAAAAGTATCATTCTTGAAAGGCTAGCATGGGTGGTGCGAGGGCAGGCTAAATGGCCATCTCTGTAGATAAAGAAAAGTTGGATTTACTTAGGGAAAGGGGATGGGATATCCAAAGAGAAGGGCTGCACAGCCGCGAGCCAGGGGGACACTGGGTCGATGATGGCAGCACCCAGGAGCTGGAGTGTCATCCGTATATGCAGTCACTGGTGGGAAGCTCTTGTCATCAGTGGGTCTGGGGGTTGAGTCGGTGGGGATGGAATGTAGCGTAGTGTCTTCAGGACAGTTTCAATTCCTTATATGGTCTGATTCCTGGTGTCCAGCAAGGTTTTTTTTCTGGTCGTTGTTCTCCTGGGTCAGGAAGCTTACAATGGCCACTAAAAGGATCATATTGCCCTATAGTCCTAACAATTCTCAAAATGCTAAAAAACAAAAATATGCATAGAGAGCATACGTCAAAGTTTAATTTAGCTCATTCATGAGGATGACATGATGGTTCCAAGGCAAATACAAAAAATAGATGTCCATATAGTCTATTAATAAAAAGGGGACTAGAATAAAATTAAGTTAGATATAAAACATTTTGAGGGTTATTTTCTCTGGTGAGAAAAAATCATTTGCATTGTGCTTGGACAGTAATGATTTTTATTTTATTAGTTTCTTACATATTTACTTCTAACTTTTGTTTAAAATGCCTGGGCCCTATTTATTAGTAAATAGTAAGTTAAAGTTACATTTGCGAGAGTCAGGTAATGCTTAGACAGGCTTGTCAAATGATGCCCTAGCATAACAATAAAAACCACACCACCATGTTTCGAATAACTATTTTTTATAGTAACCTCTGAAATTTATCAACTAGGAAGACATCCTACAAGGAGAGTTGTGACAATTTACAATGGAAATTGATGACTTACAATGGAAATTGAGGCCTAAGTGGTTAGGCTTCAGGAAAAATAACTTGCTGGAGACAACCCAACTGGTAAAAGGAATTTAAGTTGCAACTCAAACTCAGGTCTTACTGACTTAAAAGCTGTAGGCTCAAAATCTGTAGGATGCTCCAGAGGACTTGTCCACCACATCGGTTGGGGAGAAATTTCTTTAGAGTTAAGGGCTGGTACCTGGTTTGCTTCTCCCGAGACACTGGTATAGTTGTTTTATTCTTCTAGAACAGTAAGAATTCTATACCAGAATATAACTGCTTTTGTCCTAATCACCAGGAAACTCAGAGTCAGATCTAGCACCTAGCCCCCATCTTCAGTCTCAGCAACAACCTGCAAGTTAGTTAAATTGCAGTCTGGGCTACTGAGTCAGAACCAGCATCTTGGGCTACATCTTCATCAGTTGCCACATCAAAAAAGTCAGGATTCATCTTAACAGATAAATTATCAAACTTGGGTATGCCTGAGACTCACCTAGGGTTACTCATTGAAAATAGATTCTCAGGGCTCATCCCCACAAAAATACTTGTATACAATTGTTTATAACTAAAAACATGGAATCAACAGATGACAGATAAACTATGATATATTTATAGACTGACTACTACAACAAAAAGAAACAAAATACTGATACACCCAACAACCTGGATGAGTCTCCCAAAAAGTGTGCCTCCATTTGGTCTCCTCACTATGACAAACCCTGTCTGACAGGTAAAGGAACCTGTCCCGCATATGCTTGCGCCCCACTCACCAAGGCTCACTTCATTCCTGCCATTGCTGGATGTCCAAACTGCCAGCCTGAACGTAACACTGTCCTTTGAAGAGGCCACTTATTTGATCTTCCTCCTCATCTCAAACTTTATAATTGCCTCAGTTTACAGGATGAGAATGTCTGTTTTCTTGCTCCGCCTTCAGAAGCCTTTCTTCTTAGGAGTTAGTCATCAAGTTGGCTCCCCCTTCTCCCTGGAGTGTGGAGTCTTTCCTCTCTCACACAAGATGGTTTCAGACGACGATAATAGGGATAGAGCTTAGCTCTCTGCTGGGGCTGGGCCTCTGTTCAACGTGTGTATGTCATCCAGTTCCCACAGGTGCCCAGAACCTAGGCTCTGAGGAGGACTGAGAGCCCTAACTATCTAAATGTCTTTTCCTTTTCCTGTGACTCCAAAGATTCAGCCTACTTGCATAACACTGGAAACTGAAGCGCTCCAACCTCGCATAGATAATTATTTAAAAGCTAGAGCCTATGCCATCTTCGGTGTGTATTATAATTCCCTTATCTTTGAGTTAACTAATTTAATTAGCTGGAATTCAATGAGTTTAATTGGTATATTAGAAACACGAAAGTAATCACTGCTATAATTGCTCAGAGCTTGAACTGAAGGGCTAACTCAGCTCCTTATAAACTATAATTAATTTGTCTTTATTGTGAAATATGAGTACGTTTTTGAGTACATCAAAATGCATTAACGATCTGAAGACCATGCTGTGGTTGCAGTTAGGTGTGCCAGGGGGCGCTATGGCCCAAGATTTACATTTTACTCTGAAATTTTCTGGTTTAGGGCAAAGCAATTTTGAATGGGATTCACCCAGAATATTTTTTTAAAAAGAAAGAAAGAAAATGAATGGGATTCACCCAGAATATTTTTTAAAAAAGAAAAACAGAAAATGAAAAACATAGCCCTAGCTGATGTGACTCAATTGGTTGGAGCAGCATCCCGTACACTGAAAGGTCACAGGTTCAATTCCCGGTAAGAGCACATACCCAGGTTCAAGAGGCTCTCTCTCTCTCTCTCTCTCTCTCTCCCCTTCTCCCTTTCTCTCTCTCTAAAATCAATGAAAACATATCCTCGGGTGAGCATTTAAAAAAGAAAGAAATATAGCCATTCAAAAAAAAAACATAAAAGGGAAAAAAACATAAAAGGTTGTCTTTTAAAAGCTATCTCTTTTCTTTGTACAGAAAGCATTTTTCCTCTTTATATTCTATTCATGATTGCCCCTTTCTTCCCCACTCTTTCATTCTAAACTATCTTTTATCTAATATTTATCTCTCCCTTATTTTAGTAGTTTCTCCCTTCATGTAACCTCTCTGTAAATCCAGTACTGGAGGTAGAAACTTCCTTTTTGAAATGACATACATGCTAATTCTGTGCTAATTGTTGTAGCATAGCCAATACCCAAAAGAGCACACACTGGTACCCACCTGCATGACTCGGTGGTTGAGCGTCGACTTTAAACCAGGAGATCACTGTTCAATCAATGATTCTTTCTCATCATTGATGTTTCTATCTCCCTCTCCTTTCCTCTCTGAAATCAATAAAAATAAAAAAAAATTTTAAATGAAAATGGTATCAATCAAAATGCCCAGAAACCACATTTTCTTGGCCAAAAATTGGGATATGTGTCCTGATAAACATGGGAGTACACATAAGAACAGCCAGCTAAAATTTTCAGAATTGAGTCTGTAGAATAAAATTCAGGTCACGGGGTCTGTATAGCATGAAGAGGATCTTAAAGGCCCAGCCCAGGGTGCTCAAAAGGAACTCCCCATTAGGGCTGACGTGTCTCTTCAGGTCTGGGACCTAAATTTCTTAACATTAGTACCCTAACTCTAATCTATACTAATAAAAGAGAAACATGGTAATTGGCGTACGACCGCTACCCTTCCCATTGGCTAATTAGCGAGATATGCAAATTAATCACCAGCCAAGATGGCGGTTAACTGTCAACAAAGATGGCGGTTAATTTGCATATGTAGGCACAATCCAGGGAGGCAAAAGGGAAAGCACCGAAGAAGCCCCCTGGCACTGACAGTGATCGAAACCCAGGGGAGCTAAGAGCCGGGGGC
>NW_005871099.1:5114499-5147905 GCF_000147115.1 Myotis lucifugus | reverse complement strand
TTTACTAAATATTCTTAGCAAAAAGGGATTTACCCTTGAAATAGAGAAGAAAACAAACATAGGAGAATAGCCTCAAACGGGGGGGGGACCCCACCCCCGGCCTCATAAACCTTCCGCCAAAAGAAAATAGATCACGGGCACGCCGGCGGAACCCCCCTTCCGGGGGGGGGCCCTCTAGCTTTGGGGGGTCCCCTTGCCAGGTTTTAACATTACCCCGAAGGGCTTTAGGGCCCCAGGCCGGGGGCGGAGCCCTCCATGGGGGGGGGGGGCGGCCTTCAAGTAAGGGTTCCCCCGGCCCGGGCCTAACCGCCTCGGGCCAAGAGGCGTTAAGGGCCCGGGGCAGGGGGTGGAGCCCACGGATCGGGGGGTGGGCTGCAGCTTGGGATGTCCCCCTGCCTGGGCCTAAGGCCTCAGCCAGAGGCGTAAGGCCGGGGCAGGGGCGGAGCCCACTATAGGGGGGCGGCTGCAGCTTGGGGGCCAGGGGCGGAACCCACGATGGGGGGGCGACTGCAGCGAGGGTCCCCTGCCTGGGCCTAACGCCTAGGCCAGAGGCCTTAGGCCCGGGCGGCTGCAGCTGGGGGTCCCCGCTGCCCGGGCCCAACGTCTAGGCCAGAGGCGTAAGGCCCGGGCAGGGGCGGAGCCCACGATCTCGGGAGGCTGCAGCTGCGGGGGTCCCCTGCCCAGGCCTAATGCCTTGGCCACAGGCGTTAGGCCTGGGAAGGGGTGGAGCAGGAGGTCCCTTGGAGAGCTGTGGGTTCCCTGCCCAGGCCTAATGCCTGGGTGAGAGGCATTCGGGCTGAGCGGTCAATCGCAGGGAGCAGGGGCCGAGTTGACGATGGTGGGGAGCTGGGGGTCCCCTGCCCACCCTGATCTGGGACACCCTTCAGGGCAAACCAGCTGGCTCCCACCCGTGCACCAGGCTTCTATCCTATATAATAAAAGGGTAATGTGCACATGCAATTTTTTCCCCAAATATATTTTATTGATTTTTTACAGAGAGGAAGGGAGAGGGATAGAGAGTTAGAAACATTGATGAGAGCGAAACTTCAATCAGCTGCCTCCTGCACACCCCCTACTGGGGATGCGTACTCAACCAGAGTACATGCCCTTGACGAGAATCGAACCTGGGACCCTTCAGTCCGCAGGCCGATGCTCTATCCACTGAGCCAAACCCGTTAGGGCGGTAATGTGCAAATTGACCCTAACAGCAGAACGACTGGGAATGACTGGTCACTATGATACACACTGACCGCCAGGGGGCAGATGCTCAATGCAGGAGCTGCTCCCTGGTAGTCAGTGCACTCCCACAGGGGGAGCTCTGCTCAGCCACAAGCCAGGCTGACGGCATCACAGTGGCAATGGTGGGAGCCTCTCCTGCCTCCTCAGCAGCTCTGTGGATGTTCAACTGCAGCTTCGGCCCGCTGGCAAGTGGACATCCCCCAAGGGATGTATCACTGCCAGCTTAGGCACAATCCCCCGGGGAGCAGGCCTAAGCCAGCAGGTGGACATCCCCCGAGGGGTCCCAGACTGCGAGAGGGCACAGGCTGGGCTGAGGGACCCCGAGTGCACAAATTTTTGTGCACCGGGCCTCTAGTTATATAATAAAAATGAGTACAATGAGCATCTCTAGAGCACAGAACTAATATATATGAATAGGGAAGAGAGAAAATAGGGGCATACGGCAGCAGAGAAAAAGACTAAACCAGGTGGGATGCCTACCCCAAAACCAAGAGTAAGCAAAGAAATTAGCTATGGAACAGAACTGACCTGGTCCCAGAAAGCATATCACTATTTTTCTGGCCAATAAGCAGGAAAGGCATTTACTTGTTTTTCTCTATTTCCCTCTCCATCCCTACCCTAACACCCTCATCGTCTGTCCTTTGCTTTTGGCTCTCTGCCAGATTTGTGTCTTCAAAAAGAAGGCAGAGATTCACAGAATGGTCAGTCTGGAAAGGGGGCTACAGTCACCTCTTCCAAGCACCTGAACAAGCAATAGCTGAGCCAGGGGCCCAGAGAGGTATAGTGACTTCCCTGCTGAGAAGGAGCACGTCTTGAATGGAGAACTGGGGCTTTCTCATCAACACTATGCTCTGGGAGAATTTTTAGGACATTGAGAAAATCGTAATAAAACATTACATCCTATCAGGAGAGACAAGAGGAGAGTGAATGAGTGACTTACTAAAAAAAAAAAAAAAAAAGTAGAGGAAGATAATCAGGATATTAGGAGGAAGAAAATAGAGGAAGCCCTAGCCTAGTGGCTCAGCTAGTTGGAGCATCATTCCATACACCAAAAGGTCCCAGGTTCAATTCCCTGTCAGGGCACATACCTAGGTTGCAGGTTCGATCCCCAGTCAGGGCATGTGTGGGAGGCAACCGATTAATGTTTCTCTCTCTCTCTCTCTCTCTCTCTCTCTCTCTCTCTCTCTCTCTCCCTGTCCCCCTTCCTATCTCTCTTAAAAAATCAATAAAAACGTGAGATTTTTTTTTTAAAGATTCATGAAGGAGTAGGGGCATTGGGTATTCTGAACTATACTGATATCACCATCCAGTGGTAAACTAAACCACCGAAAACAATGCTGTGAGTTCGTGATGATAATACTCTATGTCTTGATCGAGTTTGAGTTAACACAAGTGTGTACATTTGTCAAAACTCATGGAAAAATAGATCTATGCATTTCATTGGGTGCAAATTTTATTTCTAGAGAAAAATAAATGCTACACTCTAGTTAATGATAATGTGTGCTTAATTCTTAGGGTAAGAAATTCAGCAATTTCTTATAAATGCATGAGAAAAAAATAAGATGGATAGATGGGTGGGGAGGCAAAAGATATGTGATTTTTTAAAAACAGAAATGTTAATTATAGTCTAGGCAGTGGGTATCTGGGTGTTCACAGTGAAATTCTTAGAACTTTTCTGCATATTTGAAACTTTTCACTAAAAAGTGGTGAGTAAAAGTCATTAAAGAATATAGTACATACTTTTTAGAAAAGATTAAAATGCTGTGCATGAGGATTTTTAACTGGGATTTTCCCTTAACTTAGGTAGAGAGAAACACAGTCCTTTTGTTTGTTTATTTGTTTGTTTGTTTATCCTCACCCAAGGATATTTTTCAAAAATATATTTTTATTGATTTCAGAGAGGAAGGGAGAGGGAGAGAGAGAGATAAAAACATCAATGATGAGACAGAATCATTGATTGGCTTCCTCCTGCACTCCCCACACTGGAGATTGAGCCTGCAACCCGGGCATGTGCCCTGACTGGGAATCGAACCATGACCTCTGGTTCATAGGTTCATAGGTTCATGCTCAACCACTGAGCCACGCCAGCCGGCCTCCATTGATTTTTAGAGAGAGTGGAACAGTGGTTCTCAACCTTCTGGCCCTTTAAATACAGTTCCTCATGTTGTGACCCAACCATAAAATTATTTTCGTTGCTACTTCATAACTGTAATGTTGCTACTGTTATGAATCGTAATGTAAGTATCTGATATGCAGAAAGGGTTGTTCGACCGCCAAAGGGGTCGCGACCCACAGGTTGAGAACCGCTGGAGTGGAAAGAAGGGGAAGAGACAGAGAGAAACATCAATGTGAGAGAGAAACATTGATTGATTCCTCCTGCACAGTACCTGGACTGGGGCCCGGGATCAAGCCTGCAACCAAAGTATGTGCCCTTGACTAGAATCAAACCCGAGACCCTTCAGTCCACGGACCAAGCTCTAACCACTGGGCAAAACCTGCTAGGGCAACAGTCCTTGATAATTATTTCTCAAGGAGGATGTCGACTCAGCCCAACTTTCCAAAGTTCCTCCTCTAATCTTTTTACAACTCCCTCCTCCTGTACACATTTTCTGAAATCCATTGTTGCCTTTCTCATATCTTCTACCACTTGCTGTCAGATTTGTGGTTGATACCACCTTCATATTTGATCCCTTGCCACATCCTGGTCATTCACTTGTTTGTTTGAGCCATCGACATGCCGCATGAAGCTCTCTGCTCCAGGCAGATTCTGTGTCCTGAGAGCTGGTGTAGGAATAGGACTCATTGTGTGGAACTGAACCTGAGCTGGGCATCCGAGTTCTGATGGGCAGAATTATCTCGTCGTTTGGAGCCCTGGAAAGTGGGACTTTCAGTGCAAAACTGGGCTGCGATGGTCACCCTGGCATTGGCCGCTGACATTCACAAGAGTTCAAGTTCATTTTTAAACTATGATAGTGAATTAATTAAATAGATTTTACACTCAACTTAGTACATAATTATTTTTATTTGTAAATGTCTGATAATATTTAAAACAAATTCCATAGATGAAATGCTCTGAAACCCAGTCTCTTACCAAAAATTGGCTGAGTCCTGGCCGGTTTGGCTCAGTGGTTACAGTGTCAACCCTAGGACGGAAGGGTCATGGGATCAATTCCTGGTCAATGGCATGTACCTCTGTTGCAGGTTTGATACCCAGTCCCGGGAGGCAGGCAGGCAGGCAGGCACATATAGGAGGCAACCAACCAATGTGTCTCTCTCACATTGTTGTTTCTCTCTCTCTCTTTCTCTCTCTCTCCCTCCCTCCCTCCCTCCCTTCCACTTTCTCTAAAAATCAATGGAAAAAATATTCTCAGGTGAGGACTTAAAAAAAACTTTTTTTTAATTGACTGAAAATCCACATATATTTATCATATAGTTCCTTCATGTATCATACATGTATAAATGAAGCAAAAAACATGTGGGCTGGCCTCTAGCCTGAGCCCGTCACTTGTGGGAAGCCCCAGGCCCTCACCTGGGGTGCCTCAGGGTATGACCCAAGACTCTTCCCTTGGGCCATTATACTGCCCTTCTGCATGTCCCCGCTAAGAAAGGAACTAGACCTTTCCTTTGATTGGTATTTTTCTTTTTCACTGTGAATTAATGTAGCAATATTGATTTCTATGAACCAAATGTAAAAAGCATTCTCTTTTCTTTACAAACCCATATTGTGTCTTATGTGTATTGTAAATATTCAATAAATAGTTACCTGGATGACAAAATTCAATGTCAGTAGATAATGAATCTCACCATTTAATTCCCATTCGAAACATAACCCTACCACCGAATGATAAAGAATCCCTAATTCACAATAATATAAGGTAATTTTTCTGTGGATTGTGGCAACAAATAATGCTTATTTTAAAGTATCTGGTCTCCTGACTCTAAATGCCAGAAGTGAAATAAATACTTTCAGATAATGCATAAAGGCTACTGGACTCCCAAAGCCTGGGTGACAAATAGTTTCTTTCTAGAAATCCAATAATGTGTATAGAGAATGGAAGGCAAGTCCCAGCTACCTGAATGTCTGGTGTGCCCACGGCATTCCCCTGCCATGACTCGTTTTACAACAGAAAGCTGATGTAAATGAGAATCACAGAGCACTTTGCTTGTAGCTCTCCTAAGCAACTTGCCACATTTGATTTTTCATCCATCACACCCTAAACATGCCTCTGAGTTTCGCACAGGCTGTGCCCTTTGCCTAGAAAGCCTGTCTACCCCAATCTGCTTTGCAAACCTTCAGTTGTCATTGTTGCCTCCTCAATGAAATGTTCCCTGGCTCATGCAAGCAAAATTAGAGGCATTCCCCTCTGTTCCTCGGCTCCCAGCCTCCAGACTCTACCTACTTCCCCATTTACATACCTCTGCTAGACGCAATTTCTTGAGACTGAAGTCTAATAATGTCATTCTGCTCTTTTAAAAAAATATATTTTGCTGATTTCAGAGAAGAAGGGAGAGGGAGAGAGAGATAGAAACATCAATGATGAGAGAAAATCATTGATCAGCTGCCTCCTGCAACCCAGGCATGTACCCTGACCAGGAATCGAACCGTGACCTCCTGGTTCATAGGTCGACGTTCAACCAATGAGTCAAGCTGGCCGGACTGTAATTCTACTCTTTAAGAAGTTTCCATAGGTACCCCTGGCTTCCAAAATAAGGGGTAAATTCTGTATTATTTTGCTAGGGCTGCCATAACTTAAATCTAAGATCAAAGTGCTGGCAGAGTTGGCTTCTTCTGAGGCCTCTCTTCTTGGCGTGTAGACAGCCATCTTCCCCCTGTGTCCTCACATGGTCCTCCCTCTGTGCACGTCTGTGTCCTAATATCTTCTTATAAGGACACCAGTCCTATTAGACTAGGGCCCACCATAAATGACCTCTTTTTAACTTAATTACCTCTTTAAAGGCCCTATCTGTACTAATAAAAGGATAATATGCTAATGAGACCGGGTCAACCGGCCATCTTCCGGACGTCTGACTTCCTTCCAGACAAAGCCATGGTGGTGGGGGCCAAGGCAGAGGCAGTTAGGGGTGATTAGGCCGGCAGGGGAAGGCAGTTGGGGGTGAGATCAGGCAGGCAGGGGAGGGCAGTTGGGGGCAATCAGGCAGGCAGAGTCAGTTAGGGGTGGTCAGGCTGGCAGGGGAGGGCAGCTGGGGGCAAGATTAGGCTGGCAGGGGAGGGCAGTTGGGGGCAACCAGGTCAGCAGGGGAGGGCAGTTGGGGGCAAAATCAGGCCAGCAGGGGAGGGCAGTTAGGGGCAATCAGGCAGGCAGGCAGAGAGGTTAGGGGCAATAAGGCAGGCAGGCAGAAGGGTTAGGGGCAATCAGGCAGGCAGGCAGAGGGGTTAGGGGCAATCAGGTCGGCAAGCAGAGGCAGTTAGGGGTGATCAGGCAGGCAGGCAGGCAGGCAGGCAAGCAGGTGAGCAGTTAGGAGCCAGTGGTCCCAGATTGCAAGAGGGATGTCCTACTGCTGGTGTGGGATCGGGCCTAAACTGGCAGTCGGACATTCCCCAAGGGGTCCCCAATTGGAGAGGGTGCAGGCTGGGCTGAGGGATTCCCCCCTCCCCACCCCCCCGTGCATGAATTTCATGCACCGGACCACTAGTCTCCAAATATAATCTCATTCTGAGCTATTAGGAGGTATGTCTTCAATATATGAATTTGGGGGGAAAAACAATTCAGCCCATAACAATTCCTCATTCGGATTCATTACAAATCAACATTTTCAGTCCTATCAACCTTGTCTCTCACCCTGACTCATATACTAAGTAAGCTCCAGCAAAACTATTCTCAGATAATTTTGAAAGAGTCTCACATTTTCTGTCTCAGGACCATTGCTCATTCCTATGGCCATTTCTTATCTCAGAACTGTTCTCATCCTTCCAAGTCCTTCACAAATGCTCTAGGCCAGCGGTTCTCAACCTGTGCGTCGCGACCCCTTTGGCGGTCGAATGACCCTTTCACAGGGGTCGCCTAAGACCATCCTGCATACCAGATATTTACATTACAATTCATAACGGCATCATTACAGTTATGGAGTAGCAACAAAAATAAATTTATGGTTGGGTCACAACATGAGGAACTGTTTTTAAAGGGCCAGAAGATTGAGAACCACTGCTCTAAGCTTTTCTGCTTTCTTAAAGAGACGTGCTCTCCCACTCCTGGAGCGGGCATCGGACGCTTTATCCACCCCGTCCCTACATTCTTTAGCTCCCTGTTGTCTGAAGACAGTGACTTCTCTGCCATTCCACTAGGCCCGGCAGAACTTCCAGACAGAGAACTCCTGGCCACGGATGTGATTATGTGACCCAAGCGCAGCCAATCAGATCTGTCTCCAGGGGACTTACTCCTGGGTGGAAACACATCAGACAGAGATGGTTGGAGCTGCATCCTTTGATCCCAGCAAGCTTAATGGTACTTGAGTTCCTCCTCTTGCAACTGCCACCACTGCTCTGGTCCCTGTCATTCTCAAAACATAGGTTAAGCTCCTTTTTTTTTTCCCATTCAGTGAGTTAACCAGAATCCTTCTAGTAAGCCCATTGTTTTTCTTTCTGAAGTTAGTGTTCCTTTCAGGTGCAAGTGAGTACCTCTGCACTGTGCTTGTTCCTGTAACACACTCATTTCTGCCTCGTATGAAAGTGTCCTTGGTTTCCCCACATTTCCTTGTCCCCTTGCTCATTTCTGCATTCAAGCAGCTAATCAATTCTGTTTTCATGGCCTTAGTGGGATGTGATGGAGCAGAAAGAGAGAGGAAAAGAAGTTTCCTAATGTAACAAAAATGGGTCCCAGCATAAATAAAAGATTTGGAAGTAAACATTATTTATGGTAGTAGAACTCCCCACCCACCCCCACCTGCCCAGTCTTCCTAGATCAGAGAATTCTTAGGGCCAGCAGAAAGAAGGAAAGATGGAGGGCAAGTGTGGGGAATCACATGTCCATTGGTCCTCAAGGAATGAGGCATTTTATTCTGTGCCCTATTTAGAACCCAGTAGAAGTAGTAAGACCCCATAAAGAAGATTATGTTACAGAGTGTTGCTATAACAACAACAACAAAAAAAAAACATAGACTGGATGGCTTCTAAATAACAGAAATATATCGCTCACAGTTCTGGAGGCTGAAAGTCCAAGATCAAAGCATCGGCACATTTGATGTCTGGTGAAGGCCCAACTTCCTGGTTCACAGATAAGGTCTTTACACTATGTCATTACATGGCAGAAGGGGTAAGGGAGCTCTATGGGGTCTTCTTTACAAGGGCACTAATCCTATTCATTAGGCCTCCATCCTCATGACCTGATCACCTCCCAGAGGTCCTACCTCCTAATGTCATCATCACCTTTGAGGGTAGGTGATGAATTTGGGGGGAACTAAGTATTCAGACCATAGCAGTATTTTTAAGCATGCTTGGGAAGAGCCACACTGATAACCATGCAATCCAGAAAGGTCTAGAAGTAGCAAGACAATTATAAAGTCCTAAGGGACCATGCAGAGCAAATGAGCATATCCCTTGGCTGCCTGCATGAACTGGTAATGCAGAACCACAGGGGCCGTGGATGTGTGGGCAAATAGAGCTGACAGATGATACCGAGGACCTTAAAGGCACTCCCTCCAGATGCCTTAGAATTATGTAAGCTCTGAGAATTAGTCATGACCCAAAAAATGGTGGGGACCCCCACTGAGCTTATTCCAACCTGGTAAAAATAAACTAAAAACAGAAATTGAGTTGTTAAAGAGAAATATAGAAAAAACAATTGTTCTTTCTTTCCTGAGTTGAATACTAAGATTGATACCCCCGACTCACTTATTTCTGTACTGGTCTTATCCTTCCTGCTAGACTACAACAGGGCAAGCATGTAGCTTTCTTACCTTTGTATCCCCAGCAACTGTCTCCGTGATTTATGCAAAGTCGACACTCAGAAAGTATGTTTTTAAGTTGAACTGAATTGAATCAAGTATGGATTGGGACACGTACAGCCAGCAGGGTTGGATGACCAATGACAATGAAACAATTATTCTTTTCTTTTTTTATTTTTTTTCCCCCACTACCACAAATTATGCAGTCGAGTTTCCCACATTTGGGGAAATCGCAGGGGTCAGCACATCCGGAGTGCAATGGATAAGCCTCGCCCTGGGAAAACCACCGTCGTGATCATGGTATCTCCCCTGCCAGGTAAGTACAAGACAATTACTCTTGATTTATGGGAAGGGCCCTGAACATTTTTCATGGTTTCATGAGAAAATGAAAGCGTTGCATCAGCGGTCTGGCAACATGAATGGAATTTGCTTCTCTGGCGTAGTGAAGGTTGTTTGCCCCCAGTGACCAGAAGGAATTGGCAGTGTCTCTCATGGTCAGAGAGTGCTTGCAGTTTTGCATCCTGAACCACAGAATTGTAGAAGTGGAAGAGATGTTAACCAAATGAGCCAACACCCTCACTTATAAGTGGGAAAAACTGAAGCCTGGATATATGTGGCAATTTACCCAAAGTAACAGTCAATGAGAGAGTCAGAGCAAGAATCTGCCCCCTCTCTCCCTGTTATCCCCATCCAACTGACATTCCATGACCTGCCCCTTCAACCAATCTCTTGGAGACCCTCAACTCTCTTGTTCTGTGGTCTCCATTGTCCACTCTCCCAACAACCTGGAAAAACCTCAACTTGGCTCAAGCCAAGATTTCTGAGTTATTTGCACACCTGGGCTGCTGAGCTCTGCTTGAGAATCTCAGATGACTTCGCAGATTGGTGCCAACATAAATTCAATTGGCCAGACAACTGGGCCCTCGATGCTGTCAGCCACTTATGAATTCTTCTCTGCCCCACTTTCTCAGTCTCCACTCTAGTTATTTGACAATCTTTCTACTTCCCTCCAACTTCTGACCTCACTACATCTCCCCTGTACACTCAATCTTACTGAAATGAATTTCTCAAAGTCCTTAATCCCCTACCACTAAACCTATGTGTGCACTTACATCTCAAGTCAATCCCTATACCTGTGTGCTGAATTTCGCATCCTCTTAACTCATTCTTTGCTTTGTCCCTTCTCAGTTCCCACTTTCACTTCTTCTGAACTACTTTCTTGTCATCAGCCCGTGAGTAGATGCACACAGGTTGTTCCTGTATTTAAAATCAAACACTTCCTCAGCCCCTTACTCTTCTCATGTCCTCTTCCCACAAGCCCCTTGCTTCTCCCTTTTCCAGTTCTCTATACTCACTATCTTCAATTCCCACTACAGTCCGGCTGTTGCCTCTGATCAATGACAATTGACCTCACCAGGGACCTCATTGCTGTTAAGTTCAATGGAGTATGTCCGTCTTATCCCTACTAGACAGCATTGATCCTGTTCAGCCGTCTTCCTCTTCTGGAAGCATCCTCCGGATTTCTGTGATGACACATTCCTCTGGTTTTTCTCAGACTTATCTAGCCACATCCTGACAGTCTCTTTGTCAAGCTACTGCTCCTGTGTCCATTCCTAGCACCCTTTGGGGTTGCGAGGCTATCTTCTCTGGTCACCCTCAGTACTATCACTGGGCAATTTTATCTACTTCCTTGACTCCCATTGCAATCTCGGTTGAGGACTCCCGAATCTGTATTTGCCGGTGCAGACCTGGACCTGAGCTCTAGATCCATAATGCAATCGGACATCTCCAACTCAGCATGTTTGAAACTAGACTGCCTGCCCAGCCAGCGTGGCTCAGTGGATGAGTGTCGACCTATGAACCAGGAGGTCATGGTCTGATGCCTGGTCAGGGCACATGCCTGGGTTGCAGGCTTGATCCACAGTAGGGGGCATGCAGGAGGCAGCTGATCAATGATTCTCTCTCATCATTGATGTTTCTATCTCTCCCTTCCTCTCTGAAATCAATAAAAATATTTTTTTTTAAAAAAAGAAAAACTAGACTTCTTATCTTTGCCTCCCCCCCCCCGCAAACTCCCCCCCACAAAAAAAACCTCCCTTTTCCTCCCAGTGAAAGGAAATGCCATCCACCAGTCATCATCTTCAATTCCTCCTCCCTCACAACTCCAAAATTCAATTACTGAATGCTTTCAAGTCCAGTCTTTCAACCTTCCTGAAATCAGCCTACCTCTTGAGAGAAAAATGGAGGGAAGCAGTTAAACTCCCTGCCAGATGAAGTGGGTTCAAATCCCAGATCTACCATTTGGTGATGCAAGTAACTTAGGCTCCTGGGAGAAGGGGCTTCATTTGGTTCACTGCTAGATCCCAAGAACTAGAAGAGTATCTGGTATATAGGCTGTGCTCAGTAAATATTTGCTGAATAAGTTAGATGACACCTAGGCTATCATTTTCTCAACACAGTTGTCAGGTTTTTAGGAAGCAGACTACATTGCGATTCATTTTGGAAATTGAACACCCAGCAAATCTTCTTAAAATAATATATAATCGGTCCTTGTTCAGAAACCTCACCTTGAGAAATCTTGTAAGATCTTCTCAGATGACTTCTACACACTCCATCATCTCTACCGTAATACATCTTTGTGGAATTGGCTCCAGAGACCCTTAACCTTGAAGAAACCTTAGTTCTTCTTTTTATGGAAAGATTTTTACATTAGAAAAGCCTATGGGCTACTTAACATGAAATAATGACCTTAATCACATTTGACAACCCTTTCTACTTAAAATTATTTATGAGATTCAAGCACGTAGTAAATTAATGACAGATTTCACTTTAAATGGTCCTTCCCTTCTAACGCGTTTGCTCCAATGACTTGCAATATGTAGTAGCCTTTGTTGGTTTTAGGAAGTAGAAAGAGAGTTTCTTTCATTTTAGAGTGTTCTTTTTAAATATCTTTCCTTAGGATAAACAAAGGAGATTCCAAAGGGGCATGTGTCACTAATTATTGTGAGTAAGCATTTATTTTTTTCATATTAATGTTTGGGCATTTTTTGGTCACCCAACCCTGTTCTCTTATTCTCCCCCTCTCTTTACACTCCCTTTTCTTGAGGGAAAAGAAAAGGGACAGATAATAAAAAAGGATATAATATATACATATACACATCCATGGGGGAGAGGGAGCTCACAATATGTGGAGAAAGAAGGGTCTGCATATATGCATACATATTCTATAAGTATATATGCATCTGTGTATTTGTACATATATGTGTATATATACATAAATATTTAGGATGTCCCAATATGTTTATTAATTCATTTCCAATGTCATCTTCATAAACGGATAAAATTTCCATAGGTGCATATGATTATATGACTGTGTATATGTACACAAATACATGTTCATAATATGATACATATGTATGTTACCTAACATATACATGCAATAAATACATATATAAATAACACATATATTGATATATGTCCTGTAGTAAATGCATATATATATATAGGGTTGGGCAAAAGTAGGTTTACAGTTTACAGAAAAATAATACAATAATTAATAAAAATACAAGAATAAACTCTGTGTTTTGCGTACTCACAAGTGTAAACCTACTTTTGTCCCACCCTGTAAATACACAGATATGCATATAAATATATGTGTGCGTATATAAATATATGTGTATATACATAATGTAGATGTATATTACATATACCTAATGGGAATATATGTTCATATGAATCTGTGGAAATTTTACCCATTTATTATATTAATAATCATGTTAGGATGTACTAAGTAATAATAATAATAAACATGTTGGAATGTACTAAGTCCCTTACAAAACTACACCACCATACATATTACTTTAAATACTTTGTTTGTTTGAATTTTTAATGCTTAGTAATCCCCAACTTTTTGGGAAATGTTGGTAACTTGTTTGGTCTAAATTTGACACATTTCCTTTCTTTCAAAAGCTGTCATCTGAAGCCAAAGTAAATAAATGCACTCTAGATTGGGGGAAAACTCCTGAGATTACCTGGAAAACCTGCAGACACCTGAGAATGTTACAAAGGCCCAGATGTCCTCATGAAAGCCATCTCGTGCTTTTTATGTTGTAAACTTTTTATGTTGGCCCACTTGTCCAGGATATGTCACCTTACAGTCACCATGCTGTCCTTGTCCCAGAGAACAAGCCATACTTCCAGAAGCAGTTCAGGCCTCTGACTTATTCCTATTGCTAGAAGCCAGACATCTTATCCTCCCACTTCCTGATGCCTGAGGACAGCTTTCCCCCTGTGCCTGCTGCTTTAAAAGGTTCAGCCCTTGGCTGGTTCAATCCCTGGCCTCTGTGGGGGTCCATGCAGGAGGCAACTCAAGGATGTGTCTCTCTTGTGATGTTTCTCTCTTCCCCGCCTCCCTCTGTCCCTACCTTTTTCTGTCTGAAAATCAAGGGAAAAAATATCCCCTGGGAGGATTAAAACAGAAAAAAGGTACATCCCGCTGACAATCCCACTCAGCAGCAGGGAGGTGGACCACCCAGTGTTTCTGTGAACCAGCCCTGAGTTTCCACCGAGAATTATTATTAATTAGCTACACAATTCTGGGCACATCACTTGCCTTCTCTGAGCCTCCGTTCCTCTCTATCTGTCAACTAAGGAGTTTGGACTCAATGATCTCTAAAGTTCTCTTTAGGTCTACCCGTTCTATTCTAACTTCCTAAGTTCCATTAGTAAATATGGAAACCCAACTGTCTTTCTTTTTTTTTTTTAATATATTTTATTGATTTTTTACGGAGAGGAAGGGAGAGGGATAGAGAGTTAGAAACATCGATGAGAGAGAAACATCGATCAGCTGCCTCCCGCACGCCCCCCACTGGGGATGTGCCCGCAACCCAGGTACATGCCCTTGACCGGAATCGAACCTGGGACCCTTCAGTCCACGAACCTGGGACCCTTCAGTCCACAGGCCGACGCTCTATCCACTGAGCCAAACCGGTTAGGGCCCAACTGTCTTTCTAGTCTCCAATCTATGTCGTAAAAATGTTTGACCAGTTTAATTAAAGTTAAGTATCTTTTGTGCTGAATACAGAATTAGGACTTTGGGAGATGCTAACAGTAGACTTAACAGTAGTCAGTACTGTGAAAAAAGATCTTGAGGCTTACTCTCCCTCTACTAATGAAATCTTAAATGGAAAATATTACAGAATAGTTTACCTCACTTTAAGAGTTCTGGAAGCAGCAGAAATTACTGTAACCTGGCATTCCTGGCACACTGTCCTATTGTTAGGGCATGCATACAAAAACATCTGGGAGGACTGGGTGGGGTGGATTATGGAAGACTCAGTTCTGCATTTATATATTTATATTTGACTTGCTAAACTGTGGGCGGCCCTGAAAATGGCACCAGGTGTTAGACGGGTGGAGTCAAACAGGACCTCGGTTCAACCTCAGTACTTGAGTTCTGGTGGAGAAAGAATGTCGAGCCAAGACTCAAACTATAAGAGAAAGTTTATTTTGAAAGTCACAGAGGTAGAAGAAGTGAGCTGTAGAAGGAATGGGCTCAGGAAACAAGTTACAGAGGCCAAAGAAAGGCCTTTGGAGCTTAGGAGAGAGGACGGTGAAGGTAATGTGCCTGGGGGAAGGGAAAGGGGAGGAGAAAGGTGTGGGCTTTAAGGGAGGATCTCAATAAAATATTCATCAGCTTTCCAGGTATGTCCTTTCAGGGTCATGGTCTCCCCTGATTGGCTGGAGCCAGGGCAGGGTGTCAGCCATGGCCATGGTGTCACTTGTCTGGTTTTGCTGCTCCTCTGGGCTTGGAGCTGAAACACAACTGAGGCCTAGATGTATTCCGTGCTGGTCAGAACCTCATTGCCGAAGGGGCTTAATGCTTAAGGGCCCCTTGTTCATTTCCCCTCTAAGGGGGTCTGATCCCAGGACTAGTTACCTGCCAGGGAAGGAAAGGTTAGGGGAGGGTCCAAACCACATGACCAGCAATATGAAAGGTCAGGGGTTCTAAACCGCATGACCAGCGATATGAAAGGTCAGGGGATCTAAACCGCATGACCAGCGATGTGCTAGGGGAGGAATGGTTACCCTGGGGGTGAGGTCCTTGTTTTCTTCCTTGTTAGGCACCCGGGGCTCTCTGCCCTGGTGACCTTTCTGTTCCTGAGCCATCATCCCAGCTCTGCTCATACCTGTCTGACTGCCTCCCACAAAGCCGTGTGCTATCTTTGAATTCAGGGGAAAAGATAAATAAAACGGATGAAATAATAAGTAAAAATTAATGGTAAATGAAACGAATTACCAGAATGACTTTTGATCAAGTTGCTACAGGGTTTATGTAGCTCGAGTGAGAGCTGCCTCCTGCCATCCTGTGCCCCTTCTCCACTGTCCACCGGAGAGAGAAAAGGTCTCAAAGTGAGAGCTAATTAAACGAAGGCGCTCAGGCTTGTCTCACTCTGCCAGGAAGAGGGGAAAGCCATAATTATTTTCCCAGTGTCTCCTCCACATTTATTTCCGTGGACTCTTGCATCTCCAAGCAGTGAGTTGAGGAAACAACCATTCTCTTACCAAGGTGGGAAACACCTAGGAAAAGACCAGTCAGCAAGAAGACAAAGCATAATCAACACCCACTAACTAGTCTTTCAAAGAAAGCCTTAAACACATTTGCCCTCCGCTACATCATTTTGCTGATTTTAATTAATTATTGGCAATTTGGTTTGCCACTAACATTACTGAAAAGGGAGGGGAGGTGCAGAAGGAACTTAACCAAAGTTAACATTGCTAATATGTCTATTACCAGGTCTAGGAGAAAAACTCGTTATCCCCAGTATCTGTTTTACCCACTTCCTGTACCAGGGCTCAGCTTGTGGACCTAATCTAGACTGCCACTGGTTCTTATAAATAAAGTTTTATTGGAACACAGCCACAAACATTCATATATCTATTGTCTGTGGCTGCTTTCACACTGCAACAGTGGAGTGAAGTAGTTGAGACAGAGGCCATGTGGCTCAGAAAGCTTAAAATATAAAAAATATAAATCTGGCTCTTTACAGAAAGTTTGCCACCCTGTTCTATAATAATAGAACACGCAGTGTTAAGCTAGGTACTCGGCTGCCTGGAAAACAGACTTCATTTCTCCACCTCCCTGTGGCTGGTAAGACATAAGTGGAAGTTGGGCACCACTTCACCTTGGGCCATGAGATACTAGTAAGCTGAGCACAGAGACCACGCATGGTAGTGCAGTGGAGTGGGGAGGGCCTGGTCCTGACGCCATGGAGCATGTGCTACACTTGAACACTCGGCCCAGATTTCCCTACAAGAGAGAAATAAATTCTTAGTTTGTGTTTTTTGTCTCTCACCACTAAATTTAATCCTAATATATTAGGCATGTCTGTTGTTTTTTTTAAAGATAGATATATATATATACTAGAGGCCCGTTGCACAAAGATTCGTGCAATAGGCCTTCTTTCCCCTGGCTGCCAGCACCAGTTTTACTCTGGCACCCGGGACCCAGACCTTCACTCTGGCCACCGCCTTCCATCTTCACTCTGGACACAGTCTTCACTGCGGCTGGAGCCTTCAGTCTTTGCTCCTCACTCCGGCCGGAGTCTTCAGTCTCCGGCCAGAGCTGCTCCTATAGCTCCTTCTGCCCCCCCACCCTCCCCCTCATAGCTTGATCGCTGCTTCACCTGCAGACCTCGCCGACAGACTCCTGGGTCCCAGGGGGCCGCCTTGCCTGTGGCCTGGCTTTCCGGCGGCTCCTGGGGTCGCACACAGGGCCTGGATGGTGGCTCCCGGTGTCCTGCCCTGCCTGCAGTATGCAAATTAGCCACCATCTTTGTTGGCGGTTAATTTGCATAGCACGCTGATCAGCCAATGGCGATGGTAGTGAAGGTATGGTTAATTGCCATGTTTGTCTATTATTAGATAGGATATATATTTTTTTTCAGAGAGGAAGGGAGAGGGAGAAAGAGATAGAAACATCAATGATGAGAGAGAATCATCGATTATCCACCAGCTGCCTCCTGCACGCCCCCTACTGGGAATCGAGCCCACAACCCGGACATGTGCCCCTTACCAAATTCTAACCTGGGACCCGCCAGTCCGCAGACCGACGCTCTATCCACTGAGCCAGACCAGCCAGGGCAAGGCATGTCCGTTTTTAACATAAAATGTTGCTAAGCTAAAAAGATTTTTTTAAATGTATCTTCTTTGAACAAAGACACATGTTTTTGCATCAAGTCAAAGAAAAAAGTGACCTCCAGACTGGTCAGCAAGGACATCGTCTGGAGAGTGGATGTGCTCCTTGTTTGTATCTAAAACTTTAATTAAGCTGTAATTTCTTACTTTATCATCCTCATCCTTAATTGGATGAAGACAGGATGTTATTTCTCATAATTATAATAATTATTAAACAAAGTTGTGAAGCCCTAAGTAATTGCGAACGTCAAAAGCAAAATGAGCGCTTTCCTAACATGTCATCACAAATTAATAGGCATTTGGGCGGGGGAGGGGAGATGGTTAGGAACATATTGGCCACAATTGGACATTTCCCTCTTGCTGTTATTTTTAAATTTTTTTTTGCCTTCATCGTTAAGTGGTGAAACCGATCCATCGCAACAGGAAAGAAACCTGTGCCTGGTAACACAGCAGGTGTGGAGCACATGTTTGCACAAAATGCCTTTTTATTAATTTAATTAGCACCTGGGATCCCAGGCTGTGATGCCAGACCTAGAAGCTGAAGCCTGAACGCTACAAAATCTGCCTTCCCCACAGTAAACCTCTCCCTCATCTCATTCTCCTCCAGCTTCTTCATTCCTGCTGTCCAGTCTCCCTCTTTGGTTAAAAAAAAAAAAGTGAAAATACAAGCCTTTCTAGAAATGTGGTAATTTACCCAAATATTTTGTTTTTATTGGATGAGAAAATGTTTGAGAATTAGAGAATGAATACTCAGTAATATAATTGTTTAATGCAGAGTGATAGAATCTAGGATAATGAAAGATACTATTAAATCACTTAGCCTCAGCTCCTCAGTCTGTGGAAAAGGAAACCGAGGCCCAGAAAAATGAGGTGTTTTATCCAAAATTGTAGAAAAATCTGGACTAGAAAACAAATCCTTGGCTTCTAACCCAAGAAATAGGACACGGAGCTGATCCACCCAAGGCAATCAGAAAGGCCTATCAATTTAGCAATTTTGCAAACACAGGAATTTGAATCATGCGCTCTGCCAGGAAAATATCTTAGAGGGGAGACATTCACTCCAAGCACCAGCCCACCATCACATGTTGCTTTGTTATTCTCATCATGCAAATGAGTCCTCAGTAACAACTATAACATGATTTTAAAAATTATTTTTATTGTGAAAAATTGCTCCTTCATTTCAAGTAATAGAAATGCCCTAGCCGGGAGAAACCAAGATGGCGGCATAGGTAAACACCTGAAATTGCTGCCTTGCACAACCACGTCAAAAATACAACTAAAAGACAAAACGGACATAAACCAGAACCACACGAAGGCTGGCTGAGTGGAAATCCTACAACTAGAAGGAAAGAGAAAAGCACACTGAGACTCAGAGGAGGTGCGGAAGTAAAGTGCAGAGGTACGGAGGCGCGCTCAGAAAGGGCTGGCAACTGAGGACGCAGTTGTCTTTTTCAATCAGGAGGGAGACACAAGTTCCCGACTGCTCTGAACTCCAGTTCCAGGCGAGTCTCTGGGGACCCAGACTCATATGGGGAGAAACTGGACTGTCTGGCATCGGGCGGAACTTGAGGGCAGCTTTCTCTCAGAGGTGCTTGCAGCGATTACCAAGGGACACTGAGACCCAGGGCCTCTTAGGGCAGGGCTGAGGATCAGCCATAGCTGCTTGCTCTGCCCTGTTGATTCCCTGAGACCCCGCCCCACCCAAGCTGTGTGCAAAGGTTTTTGCATATGAATGACCTGGCCCTTTGCAATCTAAAAGTACCTAACAAACTGCAGCTGGGTCAGATAGACCCAGAACATCCAAAAGAAGGCCCAAGGCCCCACAGCATCTTGCATTGCTTCACAGCTGGGCCTCATCTGAGCACCTCCAAATCCCAAACAAAGAAGAGGAATCTGCAGATCTCTCCGTAGCTCCTGCTGGGTAGCCTCAGGCAGAGGCTAAATTAGCACCTCCTTAGAGATCCAAGTGCCAGTGTACCCATTGGTCAGAGTGGGATCATTACAACTCCTCAGATCCATAAGGGACACACTCAGGGGGCAGACTCAGTGAGCACCAAAGCCCCACTGAAGCAAGTCTTGCCCCAGAAGGGTGTCTCCAGCACAGAAGTTCTCCCACTGCAGACACAGCTGATTCTCACAGCCAATTGGCCTGGAGGTCAATTCCTCCCAGTGATACCTGCAACAATCAAGGCTTAACTACAACAAGACTGTGCACACAGCCCACAAAGGGGTGCACCAAGGGTGTCCACCTAAGGTAATTGAGGAGGCTGAGCTACTGGGCCCTATAGGACACCTATCACAGAAAGCCACCCTACCAACACAGGGAAGCAGCCAAAATGCGGAGACAAAGAAACAGGTAACAAATGACAGAAATGGAGGAAAGCAAACTACTGGATATAGAGTTCAAAATCACACTTTTAAGGTTTTTCAAGAATTTTCTAGAAACCACCGATAAATTTAGTGAGACCCTCGATAAATCTAGTGAGACCCTCGAGGATATGAAAAAGGACCAAATAGAAATTAAGCATACACTGACTGAAATAAAGAATATTATACAGAGATCCAACAGCAGACTAGAGGATCGCAAGAATCAAGTCAAATATTTAAAATACAAAGAAGTAAAAAACAGCCAACCGGAAAAGCAAAAACAAAAAAGAATCCAAAAATATGAAGATAGTGTAAGGAGCCTCTGGGACAACTTCAAGCAAACCAACATCTGAATTATAGGGGTGCCAGAAGAACAGAGAGAAAGATATTGAAAACCTATTTGAAGAAATAATGACAGAAAACTTCCCCTACCTGGTGAAAGAAATAGACTTCCAAGTCCAGGAAGCGCAGAGAACCCCAAACAAAAGGAATCCAAAGAGGACCACACCAAGACACATCATAATTAAAATGCCAAGAGCAAAAGACAAAGAATCTTAAAAGCTGCAAGAAAAAAACAGTTAGTTACCATTCAAGGGAGTACCCATAAGATTGTCAGCTGATTTCTCAACAGAAACTTTGCAGGCCAGAAGGGAGTGGCAAGAAATATTCAAAGTGATGAATAGCAAGAACCTACAACCAAGATTACTTTACCCAGCAAAGCTATCATTCAGAATTGAAGGTCAGATAAAGAGCTTCACAGATAAGAAAAAGCTAAAGGAGTTCATCACCACCAAACCAGTATTATATGAAATGCTGAAAGGTATCCTTTAAGAAGAGGAAGAAGAAGAAAAAGGTAAAGATACAAATTATGAACAACAAATACATATGTATCAACAAGTGAATCTAAAAATCAAGTGAATAAAAAATCTGATGAACAGAATAAACTGGTGAATATAATAGAATCAGGGGCATAGAAAGGGAGTGGACTGACAATTCTCAGGGGGAAAGGGTGTGGGGGGTGCAGCAGAGACTGGACAAAATCGTACACCTATGGATGAGGACAGTCGGGGGGGGGGGGGGGGGCGGGTAAGGGCAGAGGGTGGGGTGGGAACCGGGTGGAGGGGAGCTATGGGGGGGAAAAAAGAGGAACAACTGTAATAATCTGAACAATAAAGATTTAATTTTTTTAAAAAAAGAAAAGAAATGCCCTAACCGGTTTGGCTCAGAGAGTAAAGCGTCGGCCTGCGGACCGAAGGGTCCCAGGTCCGATTCCGGTCAAGGACACGTACCTCGGTTGTAGACTCCTCCCTACCCAGGGTCCTGGTCAGGGCTCCTGCAGGAGCAACCAATCAATGTGTTTCTCTCATGGATATTTCTCTCTGTTTTTCCCTTTCTCTTCCACTCTCTCTAAAAATAAATGGAAAAATATTCTCGGGTAAGGATTAAAAAAAGGAGAAGAAAGTTCAAACTGACCCAGGCCAAAAAAAGGGGGGAAATTATCCTATATAATAAAAGCCTAATATACAAATTGTTCCCCCTTCAACTGGGGGTGGGGCAGGCTGGCCAACTTTCTGTGGCCCCTCCCCCCAGCTGGCTCCACCCAGGCCGGCGGTGGCAGCTAGCAGCTGCTAGGGACCCTACCTGTGCACAAATTTCATGCACTGGGCCTCTAGTAAATTATAATTGAAAAGTAACTGAAAAGTCTCTAATAGCATAGCTTCAGACAAGGCTAGATTTTGATGTTAAATAACATCATTAAGAATCTGTATCGCCCTGGCTGGGTGACTCAATTGATTGTCCCATACTGAATGGTCGTGAGTTGATTCCTGGTCAGGGTACATACCTAGGTTGCAGGTTTGATCCCAGGTCAGGAAGCATGCAGAGACAACTGGTCAATGTTTCTCTCACACCTATGTTTTTCTGTTCCTTCCGCTCTTTCTAAAAAATCAATAAACATATCCTTAGGTGAGGATTTTTTTTAAGTATAGAAAAATCATAGGAGAAAATTTGCAGGACCTAAGGCTAGGTGAGGATTCTTAGACTTAACACCAAGAGCATGATGCATAAGAGGAAAAGAGGATAAATTGTACATCATGGTAATGAAAACCTTCGTCCTGTGGAAGACCAGATTAAGAGGATAAAAAGGGAAGTAGCCTAGAATCTAGTGCAGCAGAAATACAGGCAACAGGAATCATGTCTGTTGTCGAGGCCCAAGCAAAATACTATGAGAATACAAAGAAGAAAGTGATTAATTTCAGCCAAGGGAATCTGGGAAGTCGGAGAGGTGATAACTGAACTGGGATTTGAAAGGCAAGTAGGATTGCAACATTTGGTCCCAAGAGGAAGAACATCCAAGGCAGAGTTAGCAAAAGCTCCAAGACAGGAAAGTGCAAGAATGTTTATACAATGAGTAGCCCATTGCAGATTTCAGTGGATGGGAGGAGAGGGGAGGAAATGAGCCTGGAAAGGTGGACTGAGGACAAACTGTGCAACTGAGGGCAGTGTGGACTGCTCCCAAATAGCTTACAGCTAGAAAATGTTAAGTACGATGATAAGAGGTACCAGAACCCTGGCAGGTGTGAACTCTGGGCATCCAGAAGAATGGGATCATTTGACCAGGGCCATCATGCCAGATGCCCATCTGCCTGGGAGAGGGGGAGGGGCGGTGCTGCCTCTCTTCTGCCGGCTGTCTTAGGAACAGGCTGCAATACCTGTCTGCCTTTTCCCATGGGAGTGTCTTTCTGGCGTCTTCCCACTTTCTCAGACTGAGGGCAGCACTGAAAAAAGCTCACCTGGAGTACTTCCTGTGGGATTGGTCCTGCTCTGTGCAAGGTAAGAGCCACGCCTACTTCCTGTGTCTAAGCAAGTGTAGCATTTCAGCCTGGGGGAGGGCGGGGGGGGAGTAAGTCAGTTAGCAAGTGGTAAATTCTTTTTTCTTTTTTAAAGTCCTCACCCTAGGATATTTTCCCATTGATTTTTAGAGAGAGTGGAAGAGTGGGGGAGAGACAGAAAGAGAGATACAAGACACATGATTGGTTGCCTCCCACATGTGCTCCCACCAGGGCCCAGATCTAGCCTGCAACAGATGTACGTGCCCTTGACTGGAATTGAAACTGGGACCATTCACTCCTAGGGCCAACGCTCTATCCACTGAGCCAAACTGGCTAGGGCGCAAATATTAAATGCTTTACTCTATTTTTCAAAATTGTGGATATGCTAGGATTATTTTTTTTAAAGGGGAGAATGATGATTTTAATTTTTATTTTAATATATTTTATTGATTTTTTACAGAGAGGAAGGGAGATGGATAGAGAGTTAGAAACATCGATCAGCTGCCTCCTGCACACCCCCTACTGGGGATGTGCCCGCAACCAAGGTACATGCCTTGACTGGAATCGAACCTGGGACCCTTGAGTCCGCAGGCTGATGCTCTATCCACTGAGCCAAACTGGTTGGGCTGCTAGGATTTTTTAAAAAAATCACTTTATTTTGCCCTGGCCAGTTTGGCTCAGCCGATGGAGTGTCAGACTGAGGACCAAAGGGTCCCAGGTTCGATTCCCATCTAGGGCAGGGTCAAGGGCATGTACCTCGGTTGCAGGCTCCTCCCTGGCTGGGCCCTGGTCAGGGCACATGCAGGTGGCAACCAATCAATGTGTCTCTCTTGCATCGATGTTTCTGTATTTCCCTCTCTCTTCCACTTTCCCTAAAAATCAATGGAAAGGTATCCTCGGGTGAGGATTAACAACAACAACAAAAAATCACTTTATTTTGACCATCAGAGTTTTACCTCCATTCTTGAAATATACTCACCTACAGGAAAATGTAAGTGGGGTGCAAAGAAAATTTTATTCCAAGTGGCCTTGTTGGTATGTTCAGAATATAAGCCCTTTTGCACTATCCATGTAGCATTTTCTAATTTAAAGGCAATTAAGTCAGCAATCTTCCAACAACTAGGGAACTAGATAGCTGGATATTAACCTAGTTCTAATCCTGTAATAGAAGGTTTTGGAAGGAAGGAAGGAGGGAGAAAGAGAAGTATCATGGACAGAAGAGTGGAAAACGTGGACTGGCTTCCAAATGGGAGCAAAGACTGAGTGTTTATTTTGGACATTTAGTTGCTGATTTCCTACCTGTCTTGTATCTCTTGCTCCCCTACAAGGTTATTCAGGGGGTGTTTGTAATTCTTGTTCCCATCATGGTATTTCCCCCTTAACGGCTGAAGCTCACAGAAGCACACTTGAACGCTGATGGCATCCATAGGAAAGTCAAAATCCTACCAATGGCCTTGTCACCGTTGAGATGAAGCAGGGGTTGTTGACATTGACCTAAGTTTCTGGGACATTATCAGCAAAAATAAAATGTAGCTCTCACTGTCCAATGAGAGTTTGGTTTCTGAACTCTTGCCAGGACAGCTAGCCAGGTGCTCCCTACCCAGGTTCCAAGTCTAAATTAAATACATGTTCTTGAAAAACAGTCTGGAACATTATGCAAATTCAAAAGATGTCTCTTCACTTGCCATTCCACAGAAAAACTTAATGGGAGGAGAGTAATGTCATTTCCTCCTTAAAACAGCAGTATATCTTTTGGGGGTTATTATCTCTGCATCGAGAACTCCAGCTTGCAGGCTCCTTTTGCATCTTTTCTTTTTCTTTTTTATCCCCAAAGTGAATATTGAGTCAAAAAGCAACTGACCTTACAGACCAAAAAAACCAGCTCAAAGGTCATTGAAATGTCTTAAATTCTCTGTTCACATTATCTGAATACTATAGCTGTTCTTTCAAATATAACATATAAACAAAAGGTGTTGATGGGCTATAAAGTCTTTCCTGGCACAAATGTAGTATGACCTGGAAAACACACTTCATTATTCATGACTAGAATGTCCTCTCCAACGTATGCCAATAAAAACTTGGAATAATCCAAGATATACTTTATACATATTACATTACATACAAGAAAACAAGAAGAATGGCTCAAAAAGTTAAACCCCATTTTTGGCAATCAAGAAAGGAACTTCAGGGAATTTCTCAGAGAATTTGGCCAAGTTCACGCAAAAACATCAGGACACAGGGAGGGTAGAGAAGAGGCTGAAGCAATTTCATAGAGAGGATGAATGGGATCAGGGAGCTGGTAAATGATTCAGATTTCTTCAGGGAAAGAAAAATGAAAGAGGACATTCCCAACCAAGGACATGACCAGGAGCCCCCAATCCAGGGAGATCCACCTAGTTGTCAAATGTGGTTGCAGCATAGAGTCCGAGAATGGAAACTGGGAAGGGAGATGGAGGTCATGCTGTGAAGATTATTAAATGTCTTCTTATGAAATGTGAAACCATTGAAAGTCTTCCATAGGAGAGCTATGCAATGACGGTAATATACTAAATGCTTTCTATGTGTCAAATGTCCAACAAGTTGGGCCACGAGGGATGGATTGTATTGGGTAAGCAGTGGTTGGGGAAGAGCAATTGATATGGAAGGTGTGGCTGGATGAGGAAATGTGGAGCCCTTTAAGGCATTCACAGGAGTCCAGTTGGGATCTAGCTGGGTGTGTACAACAGGTCTTTGAATAACATCATTTCATTCGAGATCATTTTATTATAAAGTTGATGAGAGGAAAAAATGAATTCCCAGTTGGGGCCACTGTGTGTGGAGTTTGTACATCTCCCGCGTCTGTGGGTTTTCTCTGAGAGATCCAGGTTTCTCCCACATCCCAGGGATGTTCTGATGAGGTGATTGGCGTGTCCACATTTTCCCCATCTGAGGAGTGTGGGTGTGTGTGAGTGACTGTGATACAAGGGCATCTTGTCCAGGGTTGGGTCCTGCCAGTGCCCTGAGCTGCCAAGACAGGCTCCAGCCACCCTTGACCCTGAACTGGAATAAGTGAGTTGAAAAATAATTATCCTGTTTTCATTACTCTTTCTTAAATGTGTGTATAACTCACATTTATTTCAATGTTTAATATTAGAAGGGTTTGGGGTCTTTATGTAGAAGTTGGTGATGTTTTTGTGACCAGAAATATGCCGCAGAAACTTAACTCTTGTTAGCCTACAGTAAAATTGGTTTTGTTATATGTGGCTTCGCTCAAAGTTGCAATTTCCAAGAACTTATGGACAATGTTAAGCGAGAATGTACTGTATAAGAAACCAGAGGGAGACAAGTATGAATGGACCCATGGAAGCCTAAGCGTAGAGGGTTTTTCAGTATTAGCAATGAAGTATGTCATTCTTTTGGTAGGAAACAGGGAATTATTAAAGATCTTTGAGCAGGGAAGTAGCATGATGGGGTCTCATGGTATAAATAATCCCAACTAATGTGTGAGTTGGGTTCCAACTGTTCCTTCAGTGTACCATGTGCCAGGTGTTGTGATAAATACTGTAGAAATAGTAATAAAAGACACAGCCTCTGCATTGGAGAGCTCACAGTCTGTGAGGGAGTGGGAGACACAGAAGGGAAAATTAGAATGCAGTACTGATAAACTCTTTACTAAGAATTGAGTACTGTAGGGCGCTGCTATAGGGTTAAGCCTCGGACTGACCTGTTGGCAAAGCCACAAACAAGTCCCAGATTAGAGGGCACAGTCCTCTTAGCATAATTAGGCTTGACCTTATGACGCTCCCTAGATCTTACCTGGGTAGCTAATGGGCTGAGGGAGATGTAGCAAGTGCTGCCAAAACAAGTGAAACTCACAAGAACAGTGTAACTATGGTGACCACTACCTTGTTTACCTCTGGCTATAAAATAAAGGCTCAGCTTGCCTCTGGATCTCTCTCTGTGGCCTCATCCAGGCACAGGAAGATCCACCTAGACCAGTGATGGCGAACCTTTTGAGCTTGGCGTGTCAGCATTTTGAAAAACCCCAACTTAACTCTGGTGCCGTGTCACATATAGACATTTTTTGATATTTGCAACCATAGTAAAACAAAGACTTATATATTTGATAGTTATTTTATATATTTAAATGCCATTTAACAAAGAAAAATCAACCAAAAAAATGAGTTCGCATGTCACCTTTGACACGTGTGTCATAGGTTCGCCATCACTGACCTAGACCCAGCTTATTCTCTGTGTCTGTCATTTCTTCATCCCTTCACCACCCTCACTCAGGCTTTTGAACCCTTGGCTGAGCTGGCTCGGCACAGAGTACAAGGTGTAAAAGAAGGGCACCTAATCCACATGTGGCGTGGGCTGTGACAGGTGGGGGAGGTCATAGAAGCTTCCCGGAAAGAGGGATTTTAGGACAGTGTTCTGGAACTCTGAATAATTTTCTCATACAGGCCAGGTTGAATCATTTGAAAATGAGTTGTAATTTCATGTGGTCCAGCATAATAGAATGTTACCATGGTGTTCAGGTCCTCCAGGTCAGACCTCAAAACCTTAATTCAGGAAAATCTTACAACAGTATTTTCTGTCATATGGGTCCCCAAATCAGGAGGCCACCTACTTCTTGTTATGCCCAGATTTCAGGATCCCCAAGAAACCAACAGGGAGCCAGCAGTCCGATGCAAAAGCAAAGAGTCCTTTATATTTCAAGCTAGCTTGAGCTCCCCGTCCACCAGACTCACCGACACAACAACAAGCCAAGTGGCCAAGAGACAGAACCCCGCGTAGAGACGGGTTTTATAGGGGGGGTTGGAGTAAGGGGAGGAGAAAGGACTGTGCTCTGCCGATTGGCCAGGCGCAAGTGGGTGTCTTGTTCCTGGGTGTGGCTAGCAGAGTCTTAGACTTCCGGGAAGAAGCTCCTTGCCAAGCACGTGGCCAAGGTAAGATGGAGGACGTAGCCCTTACCCTGGGGCAAGATGGAGGGCGTAGCCCTTACCCTGGGGCAAGATGGAGGGCCTAGCCCTCGCCCTTTCATTTCTCAATATGCAAAATCTGAAATTGGACAGATTCCATGTTTAAATACTTCCATTTCCTTTCCTCCTTCCCTTCTTTTGCTGACTGCTCTGCTCCCAAGAACCTCCGACCCAAGGCCTCCAGCCTGCCCTGAGGTGCTCGGTGTTTCTTCCAAGCTTTCCGTTCTTTGAGTGTTACTGGTTTGTGTTAGAAAGCAGGCATTCTGCCCTAACCGGTTTGGCTCAGTGGCTGGAGTGTCGACCTGTGGACTGAAGGGTCCCAGGTTCAACTCTGGTCAAGGGCATGTACCTTGGTTGTGGACACATCCCCAGTAGGGGGTGTGTAGTAGGCAGCTGATGGATGTTTCTAACTCTCTATCCCTCTCCTTTCTTCTCTGTAAAAAATCAATAAAATATATTTAAAAGAAAAAAGAAAGCAGGCATCCTGATGAGCTAACGCTGATGTGTGAATAACTCTCAAGCCCTGTTTTCCTCCCAGAGCTATTTGGGTTTTTAACAGGAAATACTAGGTTTCACGACTCACGTTAAGTCTTTTATACACTTTGAGTTTGTTCTTGTGTAAGTCGATAGTCTAGTTTCATTTTTTTGCATGTACCTGTGTTGGGGAGCACAAGAGACTTGGTTGGAAAGTTTGTAAGGAGGACATTCTGAGAAAAGGGAAGTGTGTGGAATGCCGCCTGCCCTGTTTATTGGAATTCCAATTTAGGGGAGATTTAGGGGAGTGCCGAAGGCAAGGCGGCGCCCCTAATTATTCCTTGATCTTTCCAAACAAACCTGTGCATATGCAGACCCTCGGTGTTTCCTGGAATCCTTTTGCTTAATCCCTGGATGCCTTGGCCTAGAGGACAATGTAAACATGTGTCCTCCTAAGATTACTCACCCTACTGATTGTATCTAAAGATAAAAATTCCAATAAAGGCAGGCAGTAGAGGCTGCTTGGCTGCTGTCAGTCAGGCGGTCCCTTAGCCCTCTCCCCCACAGTAAAACTGTGTCAAACTGTGTGGGAGCAATCTGTTTATCGGTCGTTCAAGGGTTGCTGGTCAGCCCCAGCATACCTGTCCAATTTTCCCAACACCATTTATTGAAAAAATTCCATTGTATGCTCTTGCCTCCTCCTTTGTCAAATATTTGAAATATATGCCTGGGTCCATTTATGGGTTCTCTGTTCTATTCCATTGATTTATATGCCAGTTCTTGTGCCAGAACCAAGCAGTTTTGATTACAGTGACTTTGCAGTACAGCTTAATATCTGGTATTGTGATCCCTCCAACTTTGTTCTTCTTTCTCAAGATTGCTGCAACTATTCAGGGTCTGTTTGGTTCTATATGAACTTTTGGAGTATTTGTTTTAGATCTGTGAAATATTCTATTGGTATTTTAATAGGGATTGCATTGAATCTATGGATTGCTTTGTGTAATATGGACATTTTAATTATGTTAATTCCATCAATCATGAACACAGTATATTCCTCCACTTGTTTATATCTTCCTTTATCTCTTTTTTCAACATTCTGTAGTTTTCTGAGTACAGGTCTTGTACCTCCTTAGTTAAGTTTATTCCTAAGTATCTTAATTTTTTTATTGCAATGGTAAATGGGATTGCTTTTTTAAATTTCTCTTTCTGAGAGTTCATTATTGTGTATAAAAATGGCATTGATTTCTGGGTGTTAATTTTGTATCCTGCTACATTGCTGAATTCATTTATTAAATCTAGTGGTTTTTTGATGGAGTCTTTAGGGTTTTCTATGTACAATATCATGTTATCTGAATAATAACAGTTTTACTTCTTCCTTTCCAATTTGGATGCCTTTTAATTTTTCTTCTTCTCTGATGACTGTGGCTAGGACTTCCAGTACTATGTTGAATAAAAGTGGTGAAAGTGGGCATCCCTGTCTTGTTCTTTTTTTTTATTATTGATTTTTCACAGAGAGGAAGGGAAAGGGATAGAGAGTTAGAAACATCGATGAGAGAGAAACATTGATCAGCTGCCTCCTGCACGCCCCCCCACTGGGGATGTGCCGGCAACCAAGGTACATGCCCTTGACCGGAATCAAAACTGGGACCCTTCAGTCCACAGGCCGACGCTCTATCCACTGAGCCAAACCGGTTAGGGCCCTGTCTTGTACTTGCTCTTAGGGGAAATGGTTTTAGTTTTAGCCACTGAGTATGATGTTGGCTCTAGGTGTGCCATATATGGCCTTTGAGGTATGATCCCTCTATTACTTTGCTAAGAGTTTTTATCAAAACCGGGTGTTGTATTTTGTCAAATGCTTTTTCTCTGTCTATTAATATAATCATGTGATTTTTGTCTTTTAAATTGTTCATATGATGTATCATGTTTATTGATTTGCTAATATTGTACCAGCCTTGCATCTCTGGAATAAATTCCACTTGGTCATGGTGTATGATCTTTTTATATATTGCTGGATCCAATTTGCTAATATTTTGTTGAGGATTTTATCATCTATGTTCATCAGGGATATTGGCCTGTAATTCTCTTTCTTTGTAGTGTCTTTATCTGGTTTTGGAATTAGGGTAATGCTGGCTTCATAAAAAGAGGTGGGAAGTGTTCCTTCCTCTTGGGTTTTTTGGAATAGTTTGAGGAGGATAGGTGTTATTTCTTCTTTGTTTGGTAAAACTCCCTTGTGAAGCCATCCGGACCAGGGCTTTTGTTTGCTGGGAGTTGTGTGTGTGTGTGTGTGTGTGTGTGTGTGTTTAATTTTATTACTGCTTCAATTTCACCCATTGTTATTGGCCTATTCAGGTTTTCTGATTCTTCCTGATTCAGTTTTGGAAGATTGTATTTTCCTAGGAATTTGTCTGTTTTGTCCAGGTTGTCCAGCTTGTTGGCATATAGTTGTTCATAGTATTTGCTTACAATCCTTGTATTTCTGTGGTGTTAGTTGTTACTTCATCTCTTTCTGATTTTATATATTTGGGTCCTCTCTCTTTGTTTCTTGATGAGTTTGGTCAAAGGTTCATCAATCTTGTTTATCTTTTCAAAGAACTAGCTCTTGGTTACATTGATCTTTTGTATTATTTTTTTAGTTTCTATGTCATTTATTTCCACTCCCATCTTTATTATTTCCTTCCTTCTACTTACTCTGGGCTTTGTTTATTGTTCTCTTTCTAATTCTTTAAGTTGTAGGGTTAAATAATTTATTGGAATTTTTTTGTGTTTTGAGGTAGGCCTGTAGTGCTATGAACTTCCCCCTCAGAACTGCTTTTGCTGTGTCCCATAGATTAGGGGTTGTTGTATGTTCATTTTCATTTATTTCCAGGAAATTTTTTATTTCTTCCTTGATCTCAATGGTAACCCATTCATTGTTTAATGGCATCTATTTAGCCTCCATGTATTTGAGTGATTTTATTTATAGTTTCATGCCGTTGTGATCCGAGAAGATGCTTAATATGATTTCAATCTCCTTGAACTTGTAGAGCAGCGGTTCTCAACCTGTGGGTTGCAACCCCTTTGGGGGTCGAACGACCCTTTCACAGGGGTCGCCTAAATACATCCTGCATATCAGATATTTACATTACGATTCATAACAGTAGCAAAATTACAGTTATGAAGTAGCAATGAAAATAATTTTATGGTTGGGGGTCACCACAACATGAGGAACTGTATTAAAGGGTTGCGGCATTAGGAAGGTTGAGAACCACTGTTAGAGACTTAGTTTGTGTCATAACATGCAGCCTATCTTTGAGAATGACCCATGTGTACTTGAGAAGAATGTAACTTTGGGGTGGAATCTATAAATGTCAATTCCATCTGATCTAGTGTGTTGTTTAGTATTACAGTTTCCTTGTTGATTTTTTTGTTTAGAGGATCTACACAGTGATGTCAGTGGGGTGTTAAAGTCCCCTAACAATGATTGTATTGCTGTCTCTCTCTCCCTTAAAGTCCTCTAGAAGTATTTTTATATATTTGGGTGCTTGTATATTGGGTACATATGTTTACCAGGGTTATATCCTCTTGTTGTATTGACCCCTTTAATATTATGTAGTGACCTTCATTGTCTCTTGTTATGCCCTTCATTTGAAGTCTATTTTGTCAAATATGAGTATTACTACCCCAGCTTTTTTAAATTTCCATTTGTATAGAAATTTTTTTCCATTCCTTCATTTTCATCCTCAGAAAACATAGGCAGCAAAATATCAGACATCTCACGTAGCAGAATTTTCACTGGTACATCGCCTCGGGCAAGAGAAACAAAGGAAAAAAATAAACAAATGTGGCAGCATTAACATAAAAGTTTCTGCACAGCAAAAGAAACCAGCATCAAAATGAAAAGGGAACCCACAATATGAGAGAACATATTTGCCAATGATACATCTGATAAGGGGTTAATTTCCAAAACATATAAAGTAATGATACAAATCAACAAAAGGAAGACAAACATCCAATTAAAAAATGGGCAGAGGCCAGGACGGCATGGGTCAGTGGTTGAGTGTTGACCTATGAACCAGGAAATCACAGTTTAATTCCTGGTCAGGGCACATGCCCGGGTTGTGGGCTTAATCCCCAGTGTGGGGTGTGCAGGAGGAGGCCGATCAATGATTCTCTCTCATCATTGATGTTTCTATCTCTCTCTCCCTCTCCCTTTCTCTCTGAAATCTATCTATATATCTATCTATATATCTATCTATATATATTTTTTTAAATGGGTAGACCTAAATAGATATTTCTGCAGAGAGACATACAAATGGCCAAGAGAGATATGAAAAGATGCTCAATGTCACTAATCATCAGAGAGATGCAAATTAAAATGACAGTGAGGTACCACCTCACACATGCCAGAATGGCTATCAATAAATCAACAAATGACAAGTACTGGCAGAATATGGAGAAAAAGGAAACTTAGTACACTGCTGGTGGGAATGCAGACTGGTACAACCACTATGGACAACAAAAAAATGTGGCCCTAGCTGTTTTGGATCAGTGGTCAGAGTGTTGGCCCACAGACTGAAAGGTCCTGGGTTTGATTCTAGTCAAGGGCATTTACCTCTGTTATAGGCTCAATCCCAGCCCCCGTCTGGGCGCATATAGGAGGCAACCAATAGATGTGTGTCTATCACATCAATGTTTCTCTCTCTCTTTCTCTCTCCCTCCCTTCCACTCTCTCTAAAATCAATGGTGAAAAAAATATTCTAGGGTAAGGATTAACAAAAAATAAAAAAAAAATTAAAAAGGGGTGTACATTTACACAATGGAATACTATGCAGCTGTAAAAAAGTAGGATCTTTTACCCTTTAATACAACATGGAGGGACCTGGAGACTATTATGCTAAGCAAAATAAGCCAGTCAGAGAAAGACAAATATCACATGATCTCATTTATATGTGGAATCTAGTGAACAAAATAAACTGACAAACATAATAGATCCAGAGCTATAGAAGTATGCAACAGACTGACAATTTTCAAAGGGAAGGGGAGCAAGGAGGCAGGAAGAGATTAACCAAAGAACTTATATGCATGTATGTATAACCCATAGACACAGGCAATAGTGTGGTGAAGGCCTGGGGAGGGGGCAGGAGTGGGGAGGAGTGGGTGAATGTGGGGGAAAAGGGGGACATCTGTAATACTTTCAACAATAAAGATAAATTAAAAGAAAAAAGAAAATACTAGGAATCTTTAGTAGAATTCAACCAATAAAAACAAGGCCTTGGTGTATCTGTTTGTATAGGCCAGTGGTCGGCAAACTGCGGCTCGAGAGCCACATGCGTCTCTTTGGCCCCTTGAGCGTGGCTCTTCCACAAAATACCGACTTCTGTGCATGAGCCACGAAGTTTCAATCGCACTGTACATGCGCACCCGCACGTGGAATTTTGTGGAAGAGCCACACTCAAG
>NW_005871099.1:5108643-5114399 GCF_000147115.1 Myotis lucifugus | reverse complement strand
AAGAGCACATGTGGTTCGAGAGCCACAGTTTGCCGACCACTGGTATAGCCTTTGTAAGTCAAGAGTTCAGGAGGTGGGGCTACCCATTCTGTCTTTCCCATTCAGACATACTTAGTTTGTGATTTTGCTAAGTAAATTTTTGCTTCCTATTTTATATCTAGTTACATTTAACATCATTAAAATGTTGTTTGACATTTGATGGACCAAAATGAGCTATGAAATTTTTTTTCTAATGAACTAAAATAGAGAACTAAAAACCTGCTTCTTCAAAAAGATTGATGATTCATTGCCTAAGTGGAAGAAATCATAATATTGTTTCATCTCTTTCCTGTAGTCTTTGAATTCTAAGCTGGTTAAATTATAGCACATGTGTAGTTATTTTTCTAAGAGGAACTGGTTTTTCAAAAACCACACGTAATGTATATTTCATGATTTGGATTAGATAAACAGATTTAATTGAAAATCTTTTTACTCTTCTTTAATATACATTATTTCAAAAACAAATAAGACATTGTAGTCCTATATAATAAAAGTCTAATATGCTAAGTGTGTGGTCGCTCGGCCGTTCAACCAATCAAAGTGTAATATACTAATGATATGCTAAGGCTGCTCAACCACTCGCTATGACTGCTCACTAGGGGGCAGATGCTCCGACTGGTAGGTTAGCTTGCTGCTGGGGTCCAGTTGATTGGGACTGAGCGAGATGGGCCAGACACACCCTGGAGCCCTCCTGCGGTCCCTCCCTGGCCCCGATCGTGCACCGGTGGGGTCCCTCAGACTGGGCCTACAACCTCTTGCAATCTGAGAGCCAGTTTCCGCCTGACGGCAGAATGACTAGTCACTATGATGCACAGTGACCACCAGGGGGCAGATGCTCAACTCAGGAGATGCCCCCTGGTGGTCAGTGTGCTCCCACAGAGGAAGCGCTGGAGCAGCGGCAGTGGCAGGAGCCTAGGAGCCTCTCCCACCTCCGCGGCAGTCGGACCATCCCCCAAGGGCTCTTGGACTGAGAGAGGGTGTAGGTTGGGCTGAGGGGACCCCCCCCCCCCCCGTGCACGAATTTCATGCACTGGGCCTCTAGTATGTCATAATGTTAATACCAGAACTTTTAAGGTCATAACATTTGGAACTTTAACAGAGGAAGGAGTAGTTCATTAAATCAGCGGTTGCCAAACTCAGACTGACCTGGGTAATTATATAATCATTACTATCACCATCATTTTCATAGGCAATGTTTATTAAGTATTTAAATTACATAATAGTATGAGATACTATTATGACCCCCATTTTATAGATGAAGAAACTGAGGCACAGAGAGATTAAGTAACTCAAAGTTACCCAGATAATAAGTAGTGAAACCAGAATATAAACTCTGGCAGTTGCAAATTCCTTCCCTGCCCTTTCCCACCCAATTTTGACTCAGTTGATCTGGAATGGGACCTAGAATTAGTAGTCAAGTCCCCAGGTGATTTTAAGCAAAGACAGGTTTGGGAACTATCCCATGAAATTAATTGACTTGCATTGGATGACTAGTTCCTAACTCATGTCTTAGTAATAATAGCTCATATGGCTAGTCATGTGTCACAGTACCCTTTCATTTGATTAGTAAACAAATACGTTTGAACACTCTTCAGCATTCTTCAGGCACAATGCTGAGGGGCCGGTGAACTTTAGGAAATAGTGTCTAACCCACTGCCCAGATCACCAGGTTTAAAGGCACGTGTGAGAAGTTAGCAGTCAGCGAGAGATCACAAAAGCCTGGGTTGAAGGTGCAAAGTAGGGTTCCTGGGGAGCAGGTTGAGGAGGGGGCAGTGTCATGAGCTGGATCTTAGAAAAATGAGTTGCATTTGCAGATGCAGGAAAGGAGGAGGGAACTATTTCTGTTAAGGGAACCAATGGCAGCAAACATTCATAAATGGTGATCCCAGGCCAGTATCTGTGGGCCAATCATAGGCCCAACAGGGCTGGATGAAGCTGAGAGTTGTTTTGGGGAAGTGCCTGGAAATAAATTTGGAAAAGTAAGGTAGCTCAAGATTATGGCAAACCTTAGGTGTCAGGTTAGAGTTTAGACTGAACCCTGTAAACAATGGGGAGCCACTGAAAAGTTTGAAAGGACAAAGATACAACCGTCTCAGTTTGGAAAGAACCATCTGTATTCGGTCATTGCACAGACTAGAAGGACAGAAATCAGAACCAGGAAAACCCTTAAGAAGGTTAAAGAAACAATATAGGTATGGGAAAACATTATAGTAAAGTAGTGAATATATGCCGACTGGGGAGTCAGGTTGTACCACCGACCAAGCTGAGTGATCTGGAGCCAATTGTCTAACATCTCTGAGTCTCAGGTTTTCTCACTGGGCAGTGGACGTGAGGTGATCACGCCTGCCCTCACAGACTGACCAAAATCAACAAAGGATTTCTCTAGGATGGGGACTATCTCTATCAGGATTTTGAGTTTTCAGGCCCATATGACTTAGAAAATGTTAGTGTTATCAACAGCAGTAGGGAAGGCCAGGGACCTCCACTTTATGGAGACAGGAAAGGGAATTAACAGTGAGAAATTAGGCTGGAACTATAAAGGAAATGCCCTTCCCTTATGAGGTACATTTTTTTTTATAGTTTATTTTTGGAGAGGGAGGAAGGGGGAGGAAGAGAGAGAGAGAAACATCAATGTGAGATCATGCCTCTTGCACTCCCCCTACCGGGGATCAAGCCCACAACCCAGGCTTGTGCCCTGACCGGGAATTGAACCAGCAACCTTCCAACCAAGCCACACCAACCAGGGCTAAAGTAGATCTTTTTATCCCCGTTTAACACTTGATTTAACTAGAGCAAAAGAATAGTTTGAGTCAGAATATAAACGACGACCTACCTAACTCTAAAGCTAGGCTTGTTGAACTTCACCATATTGTTTTGGACTTTTAGAGTTATATTTCATTCCATTGGGTTTGGCATCATATTCTAGTTGGAGACTATTTCGTACTTTGCTTCTGTTATATATCAAGTTAATTATCCCTCCAAACTTTTGGTCAACTGAAAGAGGGACATCAATTTTGCTGAGATGGTGGAGAGAGATGGAGGAAGATCATTTTGGAGTAGATGGCCTTGATCTGTTAAGTAGAAGGCAAGGTTACTTACCCAGTGTGGAAGCAACCTGGTTGTGAAGTGGATGTAAAAGGCAATGGAATAGTCTAAGACCAGGGGTCCTCAAACTACGGCCCGTGAGCCACATGCAAATACAAATATTGTATTTGTTCCCGTTTTGTTTTTTTACTTCAAAATAAGGTATGTGCAGTGTGCATAGGAATTTGTTCATAGTTTTTTTTAAAATTATAGTCCGGCCCTCCAACGGTCTGAGGGACAGTGAACTGGCCCGTTTAAAAAGTTTGACGACCTATGAACCAGGTCGTCAGGGTTCGATTCCTGATCAGGGCACATGCCCGGGTTGTAGGCTTGATCCCTAGTGTGGGGCATGTAGGTGGCAGCTGATTGATGATTCTTTCTCATTATTGATGTTTCGATCTCCTTCTCCCTTCCTCTCTGAAATCAATTAGTTTATTTTTTTTTTTAATCCCTGCAACCCACATACATGCTCTTGACCAGGAATCAAACCCAAGACCTGCCCTAGCCAGTTTGGCTCAGTGGATAGAGCGTCGGCCTGTGGACTGAAAGGTCCTGGGTTCGATTCTGGTCAAGAGCACATGCCCAGGTTGTGGGCTTGATCCCCAATAGGAGTGAGGGAGGCAGCTAGTCAATGAACTCTCTCATCATTGATGTTTCTATCTCTCTCTCCCTCTCCCTTCCTCTGTGAAATCAATAAAAATATATATTTTTAAAAAAGGGTCAGAAAGGGGCCAAGTGCCAAGAAATGTGGGTGGCCTCTAGAAGCTGGGAAAGGCAAGGAAATGTATTCCACTAGCAATTCAGACTTGCTGATACCATGATTTAAAACAAAAACAAAACAAAACAAAACCCTGAGACCCTTTGGTCCAAGGGCCGACATTCTAACCACTGAGCAAAACTGGCCCCAGGGCAGGCCTTCCATTTTTACCTTTAATCTTACCATGTGCCCACAGAAAAGTTGTAAAATACATCTAAATTTTCTTTTGACTAGGTTATTTAGATGTATAGGGTATAAACCAAGGATGTTAAATGCACAGGCTGAGATTACATACTTTGGTGACAAGTATACACAAATGCAATACTTCTAAAAATACTTAACAGATGTAGACAAAAGACCACATGTCAACAAGAGGACCACATAGACTGTGGGATAAGCCTCCTAAGAGAAACCCACGTGGCTCAGGAAACAGTATGGGCTCTGGGGGCAGCCCTCCCTGCCTAGGGCCTAGGTGGATTTCTAACCCAAGGTGGTACTAGAATCTCTGTACTGTTTTAGTTTGGAGCAAAACAGGAAGTTAAATTCACCATGTCTTTTGCCCAGATAGGATCATTTGAAATCCCTCCTTGCTTGTTCATAAAATTAGCTGGCTCTCTGGTATGTTGTGAATGAGCCCTGGTATTAAAGCAGGAGTCCCTCCAAACCCATGCTTTCACCAGACTCTGTCACCATTAGCAAGCCAGTCGGCTGTTTGTGCTGCCAAGATTTGTATTGAGAGTGTTTCCAGCCCCCCAACTTCACAGTTAATTTCAAAGGGATGCAATTAGCTACTTCAGCCTACACCTGAAAACAACACTGTTCTAGTCACACCTCATGCCATCCATGTAAGTCCTTAAATTCTACTCTTGATTTCCCTTTACAAAGATAAAGTGATTCCGTGTTAACATTTGCTAAAAAAAAAAAAAAAGTTGGTTAAAGTTGGAAGCGGGAAGCCTGGTATAGTTTTGTTTCCGAACCGATTTTCCGGAGAGAGCGCGGTTCGGGCAGGCTCGGGCTGCCAGGTGCTGATGACCAGGGCCTGCAGGTGTGCGGAGCCTCGGGCGGGGACGGCTCGCTCCCCGCGGCCGGCGGCCGCTTTCCCGAGCTCCTGCCCAGCTCTGCGCATCCGCCGCCAGCACCCGGCTGGGGAAGGGTCCCGACCCCGGAGGCACGCGGATCGGGTGCAGCCGAGTTCCAGGTCGGTTCCGGTTGCACGGAGGGGTGTGCGCCGGGCGGGGCAGGAGCTGCGAGGCCCTCTCCTCAACTGTTCCGGGGCACTTTCTGCCGCGGTGGGAGCCCCCCGCCGAAGAAGGCGACCCCTCCTCGTTGGGTCCGAAGTGGCGGGAAGCTGGGTCTTTGGAGGCGGCCCGGAGGCGAGGGAGGCTGTAAAACCCGGAGAAGGATCCGGAGCGCCCGCCCGGGACGGCGCGGGGCTGAGGGCCCGGTCTTCAGGTAGGAACCGGGCGGGCGGCGGGGGACCCCGGGCGGGGGCCGCGGCGGCGGCGGGCGGTTTCCGGACCCCCCACCCCCGCGCTCGGGCCGGTGGGGCGATGGCGGCGGCGGTTTCCCGGCCCCCCCGCCCCGGACGCCGCCGGCGGTGCGTCCCGACCCTCCCCCACGCGCCTCTCCCGACGGATGGCCGGAGCCGGGGAGCCGAGGAGTCGGGGAGCCGGTGAGCCGGGAGGGCGGGGAGCGGCGGAGCGAAGGCGAGAGGGCGGAGGTTGCGTGGTGCAGGCGGCGGCAGCGGCGGGAGGAGGGCCGGCGGGCGGGCAGGGGAGGAGGAGGAGGAGGCGGGGGCCGTGTCGCACGCAGCTCCAGGCGGGGCGCCCCGGCGGCTGAGGGACGCAGCCAGCCCTTGGCGGGACGGGGATTAATC
>NW_005871099.1:5099493-5108374 GCF_000147115.1 Myotis lucifugus | reverse complement strand
CCAGGGGGGTTCATCAGAAAACCCAGGTTGAGCATTCAGGGGGAACCTGATTTTCGTGAGTACAAGTCTGTGAGGTCTTCGGTTCACTAACTCGAACTCGACCGCTCTGAGTCCCCGCTGACTCGGGCTCGGGGCGGCCGGGCCATGGACCACGCACCGGGAAAAAGCCCGATTCATCGCGCCGAGGCGGAGGCCTGGTGGCGACCGGGCTGGGGCGGCGGAGCTGGTGCCGTTCGGCCGTGCTCGCCTCGCCTCGCCTCCCGCCCCTCGTGCGGCGACCCCCGCGGGGCGCCCGGCCTCCTGCCCTTCCCCCCGCGCCCCTCGGGACCGCTCCTCCCGGACTCGTGCTCTCCAGCGAGTGCGGGGCGCCTGCCGCCCTGCTTTCCGGGTTACCCGCCGGCATTGTGGCGACGGTGCTGGTCGCTATTATTGGGTAACAGTCGCTCTTTGGCTCGGTTCCCTCGGGGGAGCCGGTCGGGGAAGCGGTAGGGATGCGAGTGCGGCGGTGGGACCGGCCAGATCCCCCGGCGCCCGCCAGTCGGGCCGGGCCTGCGCCGCGGCCTCGGCGCGCCCCCGACCCTGCGCCCCGCGGGAGCGCGCGCTGACCCCGCAGGTAACCGCGCGCGCGGCCCCGGGGCGCCTCGGCCACCTGGGGACGTGGCGTGCGGCGGACGGGGTGAGGGTCCGGAGAGGGCAGAGCTTGCTGGGCATTCCTGGAGGCCAGTCTCCAAAGTCAGGGGTTTTCCTCGGGAGCGAGCCCTCTGCCAAAAATAGGATTCTCTCCTCCGATTGGAGGGCTGCTGTCGCTTTTAGTTCGTAGTCAGGGTTAGTGTGCAAATACGGAATCGCATCAACTTACTCGCGTTTTATTTGCTCTGTGTAATGGCCCTTCCTGTGTGGGCATTAAAACCGCCCGAGTTGGGAGCGGAGTCAATGGTCACCCAGTTTTTAGAAGACATGTATCAGGGTGACAGAAGGGGAGCTGAAGTCACTTGTACTTTAAGCTTCGAGCTTCTAGAATCGAAACATACCTTAACACTCCGCAGATGCGTGCCGTTTTAAGTTTAACACTATTTGGTAACCACCCTGTCTAGCCGATGATCTGAAATCCTGGAGAGTTTGTGGGTTGTGTAAGGTTAGGGGTAAGATTATTATTTTCTTTTTAAAAAAAACAGTTGGATATGAGAATTCTATTTGTGTGTTTAACAAGTTATTAGTTATTAGGAAAATATTTTACTTGAAAAATATTTTACTGTTTGTGGCCTCTCGTGGTAGTTGGACATAGTTGCTTCGCATTTAAAATTTCGAGGCGTGCAAACAGAAGGCTGGCTCGCTTTAACTCTATTATGCCCATCTTTGGAAGTTGCAGGAGAGTGCTCATTACCTTAGAGGGGTGGCTGAATGATTCTCTTAGAATGTTAAACTATTTCTTCTTCTCATGGGTGTCATCTTTTAAGAACTATTTTGCCAAAGGTGGAGGGACTTTCTATATACTAGGTGTTTGTTTTCTTCACCATTTTATGAAAGCTCAGGTCCTTGCAAGGCATGGCCCCCATTCCAAATATGTCATCAAGAGAGGCAAAGGGCAAATGAATGCCTGAGCTGGTTCTGCAGTTTGCTTAGCTATTACAGCTCCTTAAGCTCCATTGCCTCTTACTGATTGTTATCTTCCAGAGATAATTAACTTCATCTTGATCTTCAGTACAGCCTCCTTTCCCATGAATTTCAGACTGAATTCTTTGAAGGGAGGGAATAGTCTTTATTTATTTTTGCACCCCCACCTTGGTCATGGGTACCTTGCTTGTCTTTTTGAATGAACAAATCTCCCGGAATAATCTGACCTAGTGTTTGACCACTTCTCATTTTGGCTGCAGAAACAGTCTGGGTAAGAATGCAAGCTTTATTGTGATTATTATTATAACACCCCCAATCTAATGCAGAGCCCCAAGAGACAGATGCCCAGGTTATCTTTAGCTATGGCAATCCAGGAAAATGCCAAGGAAACAAGCTGTGAAACTTTAATTTGTCCCCCCCCCCCCCCCTTAAAACTAACTCTTAAGGTGTGGATTTTATTTTTTTCGCAACAAAATTTGGGTCTTTCCAGCAGTTAAATATTGCAGCCTTGCCTTTAAAATGAAGTCGGTGGTAGAAGCCCTTTCCTATCGGAGAGGTGATGCAAACCCTGTAGTACCAGAGTCCTATGTGACATTTCTTACAGGAGGGACCATTCTTGGGTCCTTGAGGGCCTTGTATCAGAAATTCACTCCTGGCAAAACCAGCAGGCATAGTGTGCCTTTCTTTCAGGATGGAAAATTTAAATGGATGTGTTTGAAATTGAGGAGTTGTTGTTTGCCATTCTTCAAATGTGAATTAGGGTCCAAAACTCTTAGGAATGTGTTTGTGTTTTTACTCTGCTGTTTCAGTCCTCCATAGGTCCCAAATCCTCAGTAACTGCATCAGTCTGGAATAAAATGTCTTTGGGGGACGAATTTTGAACTTGTCTTTTAGATGTCTAGAGAAAAGAGTGTATCATTTTTAAGGACCAGTTTGAAATTTATTTTGCTTCTCTTGATATCTGGTATTTTCTCAGCAAGATGTATTTTTTTGTTCGCTTTCAAAACATTAAATGAAGAATAAATCAAACTTAAATAAAACGTATGTTACTAAGGACTTTAAGCTCCCTGTTTAATATATACATTTAATGCACACTATAAACAAGATGATTATAATATGTAATGTTGTGTTTTTTAAAGTTTTCATTCACATATTTTCTGGCTCCTAAAAAAGCTGTGTGTTATTTTTGCTTAGGCATAGAACATTTTGCTTTGAGAAGACGTGGGATCTAGTTTGAGCTTAATTTTGCCGGGTGTTCATTTCAGCATTTGTAAAATGAGATGATTTTTTTAATTGACACTGTTTAAGATTTCTTTATAGGACCTCAAAGCATGGGTATGTCATAGCTTTTAACATTAATAGCATTTGGAAAACTGTCCTATAAAGCATAATCTTATTCATGTTTGGAAAGCAGAGTTGTGAAGCCCAAGTTTGACAAGCATTTAAACTTTTCCCCTTGGATCTAGGAAGCAGTCCCCTCCTGTGCTTCCCCAGTTCCCAGAAGCTCCTAGGCCAGTGATGGCGAACCTCTGACACGCGAACTCATTTTTTTGGTTGATTTTTCTTTGTTAAATGGCATTTAAATATATAAAATAAATATCAAAAATACAAATCTTTGTTTTACTATGGTTGCAAATATAAAAAAATTTCTATATGTGACACGGCACCAGAGTTAAGTTAGGGTTTTTCAAAATGCTGACACGCTGAGCTCAAAAGGTTCGCCATCACTGTGCTGTCCTCTCCTCTGTTTTTACTCTTTTTACTCATGCTCTCCCCTCTGTCTGAAGTGCCATGTCCCCTGCATGTCACCAGACTGACTCTTGCTCCTTTAAAAAGACTCAGCTCAGCCCCTACCCTCATTCCATCCCATCCCAGGCTAGGAGACTTCCCTGGGATCCCGAGTCCCTGCCTGAGTCACTGTCCCAGTACTTAACCCTTTGACTGGACTTGGTGATTTCTCCCACTACCAGGGGTGGGCAAACTTTTTGACTCGAGGGCCACAATGGGTTCTTAAACTGGACCGGAGGGCCGGAACAAAAGCATGGATGGAGTGTTTGTGTGAACTAATATAAATTCAAAGTAAACATCATTACATAAAAGGGTACAGTCTTTTTTTTTGTTGTTGTTTTATTCATTTCAAACGGGCCGAATCCGGCCCGCGGGCCGTAGTTTGCCCACGGCTGCACTAGACTCACCTCCTTTAGATCAGGGACCGTATGGTGCCGTAACACATTGCCCACATCATGTGCATTCATGTAACTCCTACTTCCTTCGTGAACATCCTCCCACTTTAAACCTTTACTAAGCCCATGAAGTGTAGGTACTATTGTTTGGTCCACCTAACAGCATATAGGTTAACAAACAGGCTTTGAGTGGTTAGGGTCAGGCGTGGTCGGTGGTCAGGCCTGAGATACAATAAAGCACAGGGCCTCCAGAGCACCAGCTTTTAACCAGACTCTCCCTAAGAATGGGATTTATATGAAGGTGGAAGAAAAGAAAAGATCAAAATGAAAATGCTCTAAGGATTGACATCTGATCATTGATAATTATGACAGTTCATTATGCAGAACTTGGTCGACTACCAAGAATGAGCTTATTCTTCTTGGTCTTTTAGTAACGGGTGGACGTTGAAGGAGAAGAGTAACTGGGATAGAAATGAACAATTCTGGAACTTTGGGACTGTTATTAAGTTGAGTGTGAAGTTTGTAAAACCATTTACGATTGTTCGTTCAGATCTAACAAGCTGCAGTTTTTGAAAAGGCTTGTCTCAGAATATGCTTTGGAAAATAGATTGTATGAAATGTATGCAGCCATTTAAAATGTGTGTGTATACATTGGTGAACATATTTAAAGTTGTAAGAATGGTTGTAATTTCAGGGTGGTAAGCTTTGGGCTTTTAAAATACATATTTAAAAAATTTTTTAAAGCACAAAGATAATACAGATGATCCCAGAATGGAGAAAGCCTCTCAAAGCACCACACCAAAAGTAGGAACTGTTAAAGAAATTATTCATTTGTTTACTTTAAAATAACTAAACTTCTATATGTTAAAATGCCATAAATAGAATTCAAAGGCAAAAGGCAAACTCAGAAAAATTTTGTAACTTACGAGCAAATTTACTTACCTTGCTAGAGATGGCTTATAAAAAGAAGGAGCAGGAAACATGAAAAAAATTTCAGCTTCCCAGAAATCAGTGAGATACTGTGTTTTAAAAATTCGGCATACATTAAAAAAATTCAGCTTCTAGTGAGGGTACAGAGAAATGAGCCTACTTATATGTTGCTAGAAAGTATAATTCAGTATGAGTTTTCTGAGAAATATGTAACAAAAGCTTATAAAATATGCATGTACTTTGAAATAGCTAATCTAAGGGTTTAGTCTAAGAAAATATAAAAAAATGACAAGTAGATTAATATTCTGTCATAGGTACACTGTTTAACTAATGCCCTCTTACTGAGCATTTGTTTTCAGTTTTTTGCTAGTAAGGATGATTGTTTCAGCATTGTTTAGATAAGTCTTTCCATTTCTCTAATACTGTATTTAATGAATATTCAGCAATTATAAAATGACAAAACATGCTATACAACAACACATATAATCTATAAAAAATTCTTTTGGTGTGAATAAATGCATTAAAAAAAGATAATAAGCCAAAATGTTACTAGTGATTGTCTCTGAGCAGCAGAATTATGGGTCATTTTTAGTTCATTCTTTTTTTCCTCCAGTTTTGTACAGTGCACATGTATTTATAATGCAGTGAATTAATTTATTAAAAAAACAAAAAGCAGTAGAAGCTGTGGGCCTACTTGGGAGCAAGATGTTTCCGTTTAGTTTCATTCGGTGTTCGCTTTACTAGCAGACCCCTTTCCAGGTCTATCCCCCCACCCCCCTAGAGGTAAATATTTGACTTCCTGCGGGCTGTATTTCCTGGGTCTGTTTCTCTTTTGCTGGTCTAATCTTCCCATTCTTTCCCTCATATCTTAATCCCTCAACTACTTCCCGTGCCCTCAAGTTTCATGCCCTCCATAAAGCTGTCTTAATCTTCTGAAAGGCACTTATGTTTGTATTTTATTAAATTGTACTACTGGATTATGTGCTGATGAATCATCTTCAGTTTCCTCTCCTTAGTGGTATTGTGAACTTCTATCCCTTTTTGCTACTTCACACCTTTTAGTGATAGTAGATGTACTTTAAAATTGAATGTTTAAACCTATTGTCATTATGCTTAAGAAATACATTTACTTTAAAAATTAAATACTTTTGGTGCAGTTTGTGCTATAGCTTGGAAAATTGATTTACCGTTGATTTAAGCAATGTCTTCTAAATGACACATATTAGGGATACTATTGGAATTATGAGAAAATGGGTGCACAGAAATGTGTCCCCAAATGCTGGGGGGGGGGGGGGTATGCCTTTACTATATAGGAATTGGTTAAGTATATGCTAGCAAAAATAGTTAAGTGTGCCTGGGAGCAAAGCCAGAGACCTCAGCTCCCCTCCCTGTAGGATGGAGGCCTCCTATGGATGGGGGTGACAAACCAGCCACAGCCCACATATGTGTCGGTTCTAAGTGGAACTCCAGGAGTAGAGTTCCAGTTCAGGCTCTTTCCCTCCTTGAGCCCTAAGCTCATGTTGGGGAACTAGGAAATGCTTGGTTTGAGGAAGGGTGGAGAAGAAAAAGTCTGAGTGGTTTCTTCTGACTTCAGGCTTACATATTTAAAATCTGTACACGATTTACTTACAGGTTCATCCTACATGTGATACCACCATGTATTCAGTGCTTAGGTATGTACCACATGCCAGGCTGACGCAAGACAGTGACTCTGGAGTTGCTCTACTCAGCTTGGTTCTTGCGAATGCCTCACTGTGGACACTGGCACAGAGATGTTTTCCTAGTTATTCATTAGATGGAGACTCCGCAAATCAGGGGGTCTTCTGTTTGATAAAAGGGAAGGCTTAGGGATACAGAAGACACCAAGCCTGCTGAGCAGTTTTTCCAGGAGTTAGCTGGGACCTTTGTAAATGTGTGGTAACTGCCCTGGTGGGGTTGGATTGGGTTGGGTTTGGTTTAGTGGGGGCATAACTGCCTGTGAAGCATTGGACGCTATGAATTGTTTGTTTTGGTTACTGTTATTTTTATAATGTGGGGAAGAAAGAAATTCTACCTCCACCCTAATTAAAGTGACATGAGACAGATTAAAAAGAGAAAATAACCAAATTTAATTACATACCTATATATGAGAACCCCACATGCATGAGAGAGTTGGAGACCCCAGTGCATGAAGAGGTTCAGAGGCAGAAAGTTAGCATGAGTTGTGCATGGCATTCTAAGCAAAGGATGAGGGAGGCACCTAGAGCTTCAGAGGGGAGGAGAGTCATTCACAGGATGGTAAGAGCAGATAGATGTTCAGTAATTACATGGAGGTTTGCCCCGCCGTATAGATAGGTCATAAAAAGTTATTTCTGGTGATAGCTCTTATTATGGGCAAGGCCCCAAACTTAAATTGTTTAAGGGAGAGATAGAAGTTTCTCATGAGCTGGCAGAGTTTCCATTGCCTCCAGCTCAAAGTAGTCCACATGCCAAAGTGGCACATCCCGAGGAGGCCTCTTCTGAGTCCCTTCACTGCTCAAGGAGCTCAGCTGTAGCACTCCATGTGCCACTGCATTTTCAGTATTTTTACTTACCTGTGTAGAGTGTTATTTGCCCTATGTTCCTTGACGTGGAAGGCATAGGAGTGGGACAGGAGAGCTGTGAATAAGTAAGTTTAGGAAATGCTAGGTTGAGGAGTCTTTAATATGTCTATATATATATATATATATATATATATATATCCTATCTAATAGAAGAGAAACATGGTAATTAGCCGTACCTCCCCTACCCTTCCCATTGGCTAATCAGGGCGATATGCAAATTAACTGCCAGCCAAGATGGCGGCCGGGAGCCAGGCAGCTTGAAGTGAACATGAGGCTTGCTTGCTTCAGTGACGGAGGAAGCCAACGTTCCCCGCCTGCCGCTGCCGGCCTCTGAGCTTGCAGTTTGAAACATTGTTACAAATATAGAAGCTAAACAAAACCCCAGAAACCTGCTTTCAGCCAGCCAGGATCTCAGAGCTGGAGTTGAAACAGTGTTTCGATTATAGAACCCAAACAAACCAGATACCTGCTTTCAGCAGCCGAGGCCTCAGAGCTGGAGCCAAGCCTCAGAGCTAAAGCTGGCCCAGAATAAAAATTAAAAAAAAAGAAAAAAAGGAGCGGTTGGGAGCTTCAGTCACCCGTCAGCCTGAAAACAGCCCTCAGCCCCTCACCCAGGCTGGCCAGGCACCCCAGTGGGGACCCCCACCCTGAAGGGGGTTGTGACCAGCTGCAAGCAGCCATCATCCCCTCATCCAGGCTGGCCAGGCACCCCAGTGGGGACCCCCACCCTGAAGGGGGTGTGACCAGCTGCAAACAGCCATCAGCCCCTCACCCAGGCTGGCCAGGCACCCAAGTGGGACCCCCACCCTGATCCAGGACACCCTTCAGGGCAAACCAGCCAGCTCCCACCTGTGCACCAGGCCTCTATCCTATATAGTAAAGGTAATATGCCTCCCAGCACCGGGATCAGCGGAGCCACGAGGCCTCCCGGGCACTGGGATCAGCGTGACAGGGGGCAGCACCCAAACCCCCTGATCAGCCCTGCTCTGTGCCTGATAGGGGGGGAGCTCCCCAATCCCCCGATTGCCCTGTGGCTCTGTGTGTGACAGGGTGTGGTGCCCCAACCCCCCCGCCCCCACGGGCCCTGCTCTGTGTGTGACAGGGTAGAACCATAACCTCTCCATCGGCCCTGCCCTGAGTGTGACAGGGTGCAGCACCCCAACCCCTTGATCCGCCCTGCTCTGTGGGTGATAGAGGGTTGCGCCCCAACCCCCCTCCATGGGCCCTGCTCTGTGTGTGATGGGGTAGAGCCATAACCTCCCCATTGGCCCTGCCCTGAGTGTGACAGGGTGCAGCGCCCCAACCCCTTGATCCGCCCTGCTCTGTGGGTGACAGGGGGCGGTGCCCCAGCTCCCCTATCGGCCCTACTCTGTGAGTGACAGCGGGGAGCTCCTCAACCCCCTGATGGGCCCTGCTCTGTGAGTGACAGGGGGCAGTGCCCCAACCCCCCTGATTGGCCCTGCTCTGTGAGTGACAGGGAGCAGTGCCCCAACCCCCTGACTGGCCCTGCTCTGTGCATGACAGGGGGTGGCGCACAGCGAGACCTCCCCATCGACCCTGCCTTGAGTGTGA
>NW_005871099.1:5096106-5098898 GCF_000147115.1 Myotis lucifugus | reverse complement strand
CACTGAAGAATTTACTTATTGTTCGAGGTGAGGATTAATCGGTGTTGCAGCGGGGAAGGAGTGGAGAATGGGGGGTGGGCCGTGGGTAAGCCACCACGTTCAGGGCTTCTGAAACCATCCTTTGTGAAGAATAGGTGTTTTTTGTTGTTGTTGGTTTTTTTTTAAAAAAATATATTTTTTATTGATTCTTTACAGAGAGGAAGGGAGAGAGATAGAGAGTCAGAAACATGGATGAGAGAGAAACATCGATCAGCTGCCTCCTGCACACCTCCTACTGGGGATGTGCCCGCAACCCAGGTACATGCCCTTGACCGGAATCGAACCTGGACCTTTCAGTCCGCAGGCCGACGCTCTATCCACTGAGCCAAACCGGTTTCGGCTTCCTTCTCTCTTAAAGGTTCTCTAGATTCTGTCCCATACCTTCTTTCTTCTACATTCTAGCTCAGTGGTTTCCAGAATGTGGACACTTCACATGACATGTGGAGGGCACATTTGTTTGGAAAACGGAACCAGGTCTATTTTCTAAAGCATTTTGGCTTCTTAAGGAAGGGATATAACCTGCAGCATTTTCCAGACTTCTGGGCCCACTTACCCTTATTTTTGTTGAATGATCTCTTACATTAGCTTCTACGGTGAGTACTGTGCTCTTCAATTCTGTCTTTTCTTCTGCTGATGGACATTCAGGAGATATCTCTTTGACTTGATTCTGCTCTAGCTTATTTTGTTGTGGGGTTTTTCCATTTTATTTTGGCTCCTTGACTTCCAGCTGAGCCCCCAGCTTCATGTGGCCCTCACATCCTCATTTCACCTGTATTCATGATTTGTCGTGGCTTCTGTGACTATGAAGTCTGCCCCCAGTGGGTGTTTGAGTCACCACGATTTGGTAGAGAGAGCTCTGCTCCCAGTCCTTGTTGGTCCTTTACCATATAACCTACCTCATCCCCTTAGGCTCAGAAAGTACTCAAGTCCAGTTGTGTGCACAGTCCTGGCCTGCTGCATGGCTCACTTACAGCTGTGTGTTGGTCCTGGCTGTTTGGCCTGTCCCGGATCTTCAAGCTGGCAATATTTGAAGGAAATTTCAGTAAAGCAAATGAATTTGGGGAAATTTTGTTAACTTTGAGATTTTACTTACCTATAATAAGTGATAAATGTAGATTTTTAAAAATATATATATATTTTTATTGCTATCAGAGAAGAAGGGAGAGGGAGAGGGAGAGGGAAACATCAATGATGAGAAAAAAATCATTGGTTACCTGCCTCCTGCAGGCCCCACACTGTGGATGGAGCCCACAACCCAGGCATATACCCTGGCTGGGATTTGAACCATGACCTCCTGGTTTCACAGGTTGATGCTCAACCATTGAGCCACATTGGCTGGGCTTGTAGAAATTTTTGTTTGATAGGCTGATTAAATGTCTGATTAAAGAAGTTGCAGATTATAACCAACAAACCATATGTTACACTAACGTTTCTTTAGAAACTGTGGATGTGGCATTAAGATGAACGTCCACATTGCTTTATATGGTAGTGGATAGGTGAAAATGTGTGTATCTGTGTGTAACTAGGACAGTAGGCTCCCTTAGTAGTTGTAGTGAGATGTGATTTTTTTTAAAAATTGATTTCAGAGAGGAAGGGGGGAGGGGAGAGAGAGAGAGATACAGAAACATCAGTTATGAGAGAGAATCACTGATTGGCTGCTTCCTGCACGCTCCACACTGGGGTTCGAGCCTGAAACCCTGGCATATGCCCTGACCAGGAATTGAACCATCCTGGTTCATAGATGGATGCTCAACCACTGAGCCACGAGGGCTGGGCTGAAACGTGATTTTTAAAACACATTCTGATGATTCCTTTTGACAGCAGTGAATCAAGAACTTCAGTGTTTACATTAAAAATAACTTTTTTTCAAAATTCAGAGCATTAGTTTGTTTTGTCCACAGTCTGGTGTAGACTGAGTCTGAGTGCCTACTCAGTGTGTAATCTGAAAATAGTCCTATAATATGCTGCTTTGTATAGTTCATTGCATTTATACTTCGCAGAAGTTGCTTTATATGCAAAGTTTTGATATGTGTTTTATTTTAGAAATTTGAATTGTGTTTGGAAGCCCAAGTCCTCTGTAGTGTCCCTTTTTAATATGTGAGTTATTGATAAAAGCTATAGGGAAAATCTGGATTTTGTGATTCTGATGTTCTCTTAAAAAAATAATAACTACATGCCCGCCGGTTTGACTCAGTGGTTGAGTGTGGACCCATGAACCAAGAGGTCACCGTTTCAGTTCTCGGTCAGGACACATTCCTGGGTTGCGGGCTCGGTCCCCAGTGGGGGATATGCAGAAGGCAGCCTATAGATGATGTTTCTCATTCATGTTTCTTTCTCATCGATGTTTCTATCTCTCTATCCCTCTCCCTTCCTCTCTCTAAAACTCAATAAAAACGTATTTTAATAAATATTAGCTACATTTTCAACTGGGAACATGGTTTGATAGTTTTTTCAAAATAAGCGATTTGAAGCATAAGCGTGAAAGCCTTGCCTGAGAAGATACACAGTTAATGCGTCTTGACTAGAAGCTGTTCAATGGAAAACCTCGAGAAAATGCTAGAAGTTGGAATCTGTGGTAGAATCATCTTCTAACACTTGGAGTGCGGGTGAATTTCCCGCCAAAATATAAGATGGCTCTGTCTTTTGGTTTTGTTCCATCCACCAAAAGGGTGGATTACAAACAAATATTTGGTAATACGCAGTTACAATCGGCCCGAATTTACACGTTTCCCGCACTCCACCGCAAATCTATA
>NW_005871099.1:4973344-5096006 GCF_000147115.1 Myotis lucifugus | reverse complement strand
ACAAGGGCTCTAGTAGGTAGCAGGCAGCAAGCTCGTTGTGACCCTGAGTAGTCAGGACTGTTGTCCATCCACCTAAAAGAGGGCACCACTTGATTACCCTAGGTACCTTCAATAGGGAGAGTACCGGTAAATTGTATTCAAATCAAATCAAAACATAAATGCTCCAAATCAGAAAAGGAGCATGGTGGGAGGAGGACAATATCCTTTTTAAACCAATTGGTAGTGAAATGGGAAGTGTCTTTGAAAAGGTCAATTAGGTAGGGAAAATTGCTGATTGGAGTTTTTGAACTTAGGGTTAATTTATTTGTGTTAGTGGAGTGAAAAGGCTTGAAAACCTGGATTGGGTGAATAACCTTGTTCCCTAGAGATGTGGTAGCTTTCCAAATCTTAGCAGATATTATTTCGAGGCTCAGCACTCACCATCTACTGGTATGTACAGACTTCACCACGCACGCGGGCAAGTTGGAAATGAATTTTGGAAACTGTGAGTTGAAGCTCATTTCATTTAAGAGTTCCAGCATTTGTAGCAGGATAATGCTGCCTTTGTGAGCAGCCCTCCTGGCTGTACCTCGCCAGCAGAAGCGGGACTTGCCGCCTGCATGTAACATGTGATTGTGCCTCCCCAGCTGAAGGCCTAGATTTCCACCCTCAGTGACCTTAGGATGTTCCTGCATCACTAGCATCTCTGGAGGGGGAAAAAAAACCCACTTGTTTTTTATATTTGTGAATGTGTTTCTTTGGGCCCTTAGAATGACCCCAAACACACACAAACATAACTGAAATCAAAGATGCACTGAAGAACACTTACCTTATGTTCTGTGAGCTCTAATCTTTCTGTTTCACTGTTTGAAATGTTCCATTGCCATTTACTGAGTTACTGTTATGGCCCACATGGATTGCAGTTCTCAATTTGAAAAACATTCATAGTGTAGATAATCAGGATCAAATCTAATATCACTTTTCCTTGTTTTAACATGAATGAAAATGCTTTGTAATAAAATATGTGCAAGCTAGATCATTGAAAAACGTGTTCATAAAATTGTGCTGAAACTAAGACTTGAAATTTGGTCCTTAGCAGTTAAAAGTAGTTTATGTGGATAAACTATCTATAGCACCTGTTAAATACTAAGTGCAATACTAAGTGCCCATGGTCATCTTCAAGTTTTTGAGTTTTTAAAGCAATGTATATTAGTGATGCTTGATACCCTACTTGAAAGTCACATGGTAATTAAAACAAAGAATTTATATGCTGACTAAATTAAAAATCAGTTATGTCCCAGCTGGCATGGCTCAGTGATTGAGAGTCAACCTATGAACCAGGAGGTCACGGTTCCATTCCCAATCAGGGCACATGCCCGGGTTGCTGGCTCAGTCCCCTGTGTAGGGCATGCAGGAGGCAGCAGATCAGTGATTCTCTCTCATCATTGATGTTTCTGTCTCTCTCTCTCCCTTCCCTTCCTCTTTGAAATAATATATACTAGTATATACATACACACACACACACACACACACACACACACACACACACGGTATTTATTTTAAAGAATCAGTTACGAATTAAACAATATTTAAGGCTTTGAGTGCTTGTATGTGGATTTTAGGATTTTAAAATGACCCTTTTCTATTAATTGTTCAAGTACCAAATCTAAGATAATGAAAACAGTTTCCTAATACTAAGATGTTCATAGAACAAAATTCTATGCTTAATGACATCTGAAATTTCTCATAACTATAAATATGCATGTGTTTAGGGGAATGAGTTAGAATAGCATGTTTCTGTATTATATAATTAGAAGGACAAAAGATTGATCTCCAGTGGAAGGCAGCTATATTAATTTATTTAGTGTAAGTACTAATTTCAAAGCTCTTCTGGATGCACAAAGTTCTTTTTTTTTTTTTTTTTCGCTAAAGGTATTACAAAGGGTATTACATAAGTGTCCTTTTTTTTCCCCCCCGCCCTTGACAGGCCCCTGCCCTCCCTTACCCCCCAGTGTCTTATGTCCATTAGTTATGGTTATATGGATGCATACAAGTCCTTTGGTTGATCTCTTACTCCCCTCCCTCCTGTCCCCCAACCCTCCCTGGCCTTCCCACTGCAGTCCGTCAAACAGTTTGAGGCAGCTCTGCCACTGTATTTATTATTGTTCAAAAGTTTGTAATGGTCTTAATTATCCATGAAAGATGCACAAAAGTTTCATATGAGATTGTTACTGTAAATAATTATCGGTGGCACATTATTCTTGAATAAGGTTTATTTTGGAAGTTGAAGCATGATAGTTGTCATGCTTCCATTATAAGCTTATAATAATTATGATTGTAATCTACTAGTTTTAGAATTTAAAAGGAAACTAAGTCTCACTCATACTTTCATTGTAAAATGGCGAATGGGGATGATAAGTCACCATATTATCCTAGCCAGTCTGGAATCCTCCTGTGACACAGATGCCAGTTTCCTGTTGGTTTCCATCAGTGACCAATCGAGCATCTTCTCACACTGTTTGAGTGGGCCGTTTCTACAGGGGTATAACCTGGCATCCACTCTGTTGGAGACACATTCTCCAAGGCCACTATCTCCTGGCAGTGACTTTTTCATAATAAACCTTCTCTTTCATTTATGATTTATTGCAGAACTTGGACACTGTCAGGGACTGGAACGTTCATAAAACTACCCTCCTTCGGCTTCTGTTTTCTGGCCTCCTGGTGCTCCTACCTTTGTACTCTCTGTCTCTAGTGTCTGTCTCTCTCTCTCTCTCTTGGTTTCTCTCTCTTTGATGGGAGGTGGGAACTCATTTTCTTGTGTCCCTTAAATGTAAACTTCAGTCCTCATCTCTATTAAATTCTTTCTTTATATTTTGAGAATTTTATTTGCATTGATGCCAACAATTTTTTACCTTTTTATGCATTACTTGAGGTGTGATTTTTCTTTGGGCTAGAGTTCTAAATTGCCTGCTTGGACATTTTCATTTTGGTGTTTTGTTTTGTTTTGTTTTAATCACTTCACATTTACCCTATCTAAAATTAAGCTCTTTATATGTCTTATTGGCCATCTGTACGTCCTCTTTGGAGAACTGCTATTTAGGTCATTTGCCCGGTTTTAATTGGATTGTTTGTGTTTTATTTTGGTGTTGAGTTGTATAAATTCTTTATATATTTTGGATATTATGCCCCAGTGGGCCCCAACGAGAGCGGGATGGTGGAGCAGGGGAGCGGGCGGCACCCGATCACCCCGCAGGCCAGCGGGGAGCAGGGCCGCCACCCGGCTCCCAGGCACCAAGGGAGCCGGGCAGGGGCCTGATGACTCAGGTGGAGGGGGGGCACACGCAGGGGCCCAGAGGTCAGCTGGGACCTGCCCTTCCACGCCAGACACTTGCACTTCGATCGATGGCCAGGCCTAGGGACCACACCATGCATGAATTTCATGCACTGGGCCTCTGGTAGGGGGATAAAAGGTGATGGGGAAAAATAAAAAGATTGCGAGAGACTAAGGAGAAATAACTATGTGAGATCCTAGAAAAGCATTGGTGAAATTTACATAAAGTCTTTAGTTTCATTAATAGCAATTAATTAATTAATTTAAGCTCTTCATCTTCCCTCTAGATTTAGGCTTCTTCACATAACTTGTTTAAGAGAAATTCTCTTTAAAATATCACCTTTCTCTTTGGGGTTCTCTTTTAACGCCCTTTACCCCTGGGGTTTGCTAGCCTGAGAATTTTTAAAGATTGTTCAATTTAGTGATATAAAGGTTTTATATGGACAGATTTAGGAATGTCGGGATGATCATTATTTAACCTAGAACTGCCCATGAAATTTTACTTGTGAGTTGGTATTATTTACTATTACAGTATTGCCAGGTGTTACCTAAAGCAGAGAGTACAGTTAATTGTTTGAGATACTATTGGCTAAATATGGCTCACAAATACTTTTTTTTTAAATAGATTTTTTTTGATTTCAGAGAGGGAGAGAGAGAGAGGGAAACATCAATGATCAGCTGCCTCCGGTGTGCCCCCCACTGGGATCAAGCCTGCAGCCTGGGCATGTGCCCTTGACTGGAATCGAACCCAGAAACCCCTCAGTCCCCAGGCAGATGCTCTGTCCATTGAGCTAAACCAACCAGGGCTCACAAATACTTTTATAGCTTTTACAGTGTAATATTTGTTTTTTTATAAGCATAAAAGATGTCAAATAAAGTAGAGCAAACATGTCCACCTCTGAGAATTACAAGTTAACGCATTTAACGTATTACCTACTTCAGATCTAGAGTGGGTTTTATACTGTCTGTACTTTCGACATATTGCTGAGCATAAATGATACTGGTAATAGCTGTCATGGAGTAGTGCAGATATCTGTGATTTCGTGGTGGCAAAGTCAGGTGCTGCTAAGACTCCTGTGCTCTGTTACCTTCATTCATGATTGGAGGGATTGTTCTTTCAATGAGAGGTTAGTGAAAAACAAGATGGAATTTTTCCCCATCTACATTCACAATTCCCTGAATTCTGTCCCTGGGCCCCCACTGGAGTCTCACTTGAACCCAGCTTATCTAACCCTGTTTCTTCCTCCCCCTAGGTATGTAACCATTTTTAATTTATAGTTTATCCTCCCATTTTGTTCTTTTTAAAAAGCAAAACATGTAGCTATACCTATGTGTTAGGGTGTACCCACTTCAACACCAGCAGTGCACGCGCATACACACACACACACACACACACACACACACACAACCTTGCTTTTTTTCAGTTAATGTTTCCACTAAGAAATCACTGTATTATTATCAGTAAGAAGAGAAGAGGTCATCTTTTTTTAACTGCACGATGCTTCATTTTGTGGATACGCATAATTTAGTCCTTCTATCCCTCTTGATGGGTTTTGGGTTGACTTCCAGTCTTTGCAGTGATTCAACTTGAGTTTATTACTTGTGGTTTTGGGCCAGTTTATTTTTGGGGGAGAGACTCCTGGAAGTGAGATTACTTGGTGAAAGGGTAAATGCATCTGTAATGTCCTTAGATACAACCCAGTTACTGCTGTGTCATTGAGCATTCCCACCAGCAATCATTAAGTTGTTTTGAATTTTTAATGTACTGTCTGAGATTCTGGAACCCAGAGATAAATTTCTGGAGGTTTGAAAGTATAAGTTTGAGAGAGAGCCCTTGTCATCCTTAATCTGTTCTTACCCATGCCACTCATATCCCATCCACTCACCATAATTCCTACTGGGTTTGGTTTTAAGCATCTGGCCTTCCTTTCCCATTGTTGGGCATTTAAGTTGAGCCTGTATCTCAATTCTAATAACCTCCCGGTTAATTTCATTGCTCTCAGGTCCCAGTCATCCCAATTCCACAGAGCTCTCAGACAAATGTTTCTAAAGCTTTCTTGATCTTTGTGGCCTGGAATGATTTCTCTCAGACCCTCTGAGCTTGTATTGCAGTTTTTGTCTGTACCTTTAATATGGCAGTAAATCCTATATGCCACCTGACAGCTCTAGTAGCTTCAGCTAAATCTTCTAAATTACATTGTCACTTGTTTATATATGTTGCAGTAGAGTATGAGCCCCCCTCTATCAGTAACATCTTAAATAGCAGCTCTTAAAGTTTCTGTCCAGCAGAATACTTGATACAACAGCCTTTCTTGCTAAGGCCCCCTCAGTATGCAGAACCTAGTTATTTTGTAGAGATACATGTCTTTCTGTGAATGACCTGAATTTGACCCATAAATGTTTATAGCTAGCATGCTTTAAAGCTGGGTTTTTTTTCTTAACAGCTTTATTGGTGTATAATTCACATACAATAAAATTAACTAGTTTTATTAAATGTATAATTTAGTGATTTTTAGTAAAGTTAGAGTTCTGCAGCCATCAAAGTTCAGTTCCAGAACATTTCCATCAACCCCAGAAGATCCTTGTGCCTGTTTGTAGTCACTCTCCATTTCCATTCCAGCCAAGCACTAATCTACTTCCTGTCTCTGTAGTTTGCCTGCTCTGTGGACTTCATATGATAAATGGAATCATGTAATATGTGGTCTTTGCATCTGGCTATCACTAGTGTAATGTTTTGGAGGGTCATCTATGCTGTAGCATGTGTCATTACTTAATTTTTCTTTTTTTTTTTAAATTCTCACCCGAGGCCATGCTTATTGATTCTTAGAGAGAGGGGAAGGGGCGGGGGAGAGAGATAGATATCCATGTTAGAGAGAACATTGATTGGTTGCCTTCTACGAGCCCCGACCAGGGATCGAACCCACAACCTGGGTATGTGCCCAGACTGAGAATTGAACCTGCAACCAACCGGGCCACACCAGCCAGGGCATTACTTCATTTTTCATTGTCAAATAGTATTCTTTTTAAAAAATAGATATTTTTATTGATTTCAGAGAGAAAGAGAGAGGGAGAAATAGAAACATCAATGATGAGAGAGAATCATTGATTGGCTGCCTCCTGCACACCCCCCACCCTCAAGCCCACAACTCGGACATGTGCCCCTGACCGGAATCGAACCCAGGACCCTTCAGTCCGCAGGCTGGCGCTCTATCCACTGAGCCAAACCAGCCAGGGCCAAATAGTATTCTTTTGTAGGACTGTGACATTTTGCTAATCTATTCACCCACTAGTGGACATTTGGGTTCCACTTTGGGCTATTATAAATATGGTGCTATGCACATATTTGGGTGGACATATGTTTTGTTTGGAAAGGTAGACATGTTGTAATGGAATTGATGGGTCATGTGATAAATTTATGTTAACTGAAGGTGGTCTTTTAATACCCCAAATGTTTAATTATTAACTTTGAGAAAAGATATAAACAAAGCAAATTGAATAATTCTGATACATTCAGGTCTTTGGAATCTGGCTTGGTTGTTTGAGAAATAGCAGAACCCATTTCCAATTTGAGCATGTGTTTCTGTTGCTCCTCTTACTTTATAGACATGGATTTAAAGATTTTGAATGATTTTAAGTAGAGACAAACTCAGCTCTTATCTCTGGAAAGCCATCTGTTAAGATATTAATTGGAATTTTTTATACTTGCCATCTGTAATTGCTTGAACTTAATTATAATGAATCTCTTTTGTATAGAGATGGAATGATATATTTAAATGTTACAAGTAAGTATAAGTTCTGCAAGCCTTGAATTTTCATTATGAAGTCCCATAGGCTTATCAAAGGTAGCCTGGTAGATGTGCAATAGAACGAACCCTCATTATTGAAGTACAACCAAGTGGGCTCCATATACAGGGTTTTTAAGTTTAGATTCCTTCTTGATTAAAAGAATGAAATTTGCCCAACTGGTGTGGCTCAGTGGTTGAGTGTTGACCTATGAACCAGGAGGTCACAGTTTGATTCCTAGTCAGGGCACATGCCCAGGTTGTGGGCCCAATCCCCACTGGGGGGGTGTACAGGAGGCAGCCAATCCTTTCTCATCATTGATGTTTCTGTCTCTCTCCCTCTCCCTTCTTTGAAATCAATAAAAATATTTTAAATGAAATTTAAAAATAAGTATCATTCAAATACTAATTAATGAATATTCAAATGAAGTAGAAAGCTGTACATAGTTTGGGAATGTAAGTATAAATAAACTTCCAGTTCATGAATTTGCTGGCTCTTCGTTGTCCTGTTGATTTGCAGTCATTTGGACTTGTCATTAAATAGTCATGTCCTGAATCTTTCGAATGTCTTTGTTGTAATTGCAAATTCAAGAGGAAGTCTTGGTAGCTAGCGCCTTTTACAGTAAGGTAGCACACCATCACCTTCTGTGGAAACAGCTTGCGGTGGGGAGTGGTTGATGGAAAGAACACAGCTTTAGAACCCAAATACTGGGTCTGGGTCTGAATCCCTACCACGTATTAGTAGAGTGTCTTTGGGCAAATTATTTAATATCTCTGAGCCAGAGTTTCCTCATTTGTAAGAAGTATATAGTACCATACAGATAATAAGGTTATTGTACCAGTAAGTGTTCAGTGAGACAAAGTATTAAAGCCCCTATTGGCACAGAGTTTAGCATTCTAACCTCTAGTAAATATTACCCTTTCCTTACAGAGTTAGTAAACTGACATGGAGCAAGCAGTTTTATTTGATGGACACTACCTAGGGGTGGGCATGGGTGTGGGAGAGTATATAAGGTGGTCATGGAGTCTATTCATTTAATAGAATGAATAGCTGTTTGTGTTTTAGAAATTAACCTGGGCAGAATGTGGGGGATGGGTTGGAGGAGGTGAGACTGGTGACAGATCAATGAAGAGACTTGCTAGTGATCCAGGTGAGAGATCCCAGCCATCACATCATTTCACCCGCAAGAGTGTATATATCTAATAAGTATGGTATTTTGGGTTTTGAATTTTCTAAGCATAAGCACAGGAAAACCATGGTGGCCAGTGCCTTAACCAAATCTGTATTATATGGTCATTTACAGTGTCTTCCCATCTTTATCTAGGGGATTGCTAGCCTTCTTTCCCCTCATAGAAGAACTTTTTTTTTCTTTTAAATCTTATGTATAAGAGTGGTATCATACTCTGATTCCTCTGTCACATTTTTCACTAAGAACTCTTTCTACAATTCATGTTGAAATATAGATCTGAAGTTGAAGCACTGTGTGTGTGGTCCATTGTGACTCTCCCACAATTTTTATTGGTCAATTCTGTCAGTGGAACATGGGGTTGTTTCCAGGTTTGGGATTTTTGTTGTCGTTCTCATAAAACAGTGCCACAAATTCATGTATCTGCATATTTCCTGGTATACATATGCAAAGTGTGTGGGTCTAAATCGTTTGTTTTGCTGGTGGTGTTCATACTTCTAACCTAGTCTCAGAAAACAGTTAATGGCTTTATTGAGTGATACCCAGGATCATTTCTATTTTAACCAGATTTAAAATGTCACTAAACTAGAAAGGCTAAACCTAGTTTTGTTTTATGTGTTTATTTCATAATTTTTAAAAATTGGTTATGGGGTGGGGGAGGGACGGAGGGAGGGCGAGAAACATCTATCGGCTGCCTCCCTCATACTCCCTGATCAGGATCTAACTCAAAAACTAGGTATGTGCCCTGATTGAGAATTGAACCCACCACCTTCTGGTGTACAGGACAACGCTCCAACCAACTGTGCCACACTGGCCAGGGTGTTTTATTTTTTTAACAGTGAAGTTTAACTGTATTTTCATTAACTTGAATATAGACTTTATTTTTAGAAGATATTGTAAAATTTTTATCTTTTTTCTTTCAGCTTTTTAACATTTTTTTTAAGCAATCAACCTAACTCAAGCAGCTATAGTGTTTTTTGAGAAACCTTGTTTCTTGCATTCCTGTTTCAATTCTGATTTGAATGGTCTTAACACTCCTCAGCATTGGCTTCTGCAACAGCATTTGCTCGGTGTGTTTGTTCTTAATTTATAGAAATGGAAATAAATATCAGGACTGCATTAATAGGCAAAAGTGGTATGTGGATTTTTTGAGTATTTAAAGTGAAATTGAGGGGGTACAATTCTCTTATTACTTTAACATTTATGTGTTCCTCCCCTGCAGTAGAAATGTAGTTATGTTCATTAAAGTCTTAGGAATTTATATTTCTGTCTGTTTTGTGTCGGGGGAATAATACATGAGGAGGATGCACAAAGTTTACTAGATTAGGCATGTGGTGAGAAATGCTTGGCCCCATAGTCCTATCCAAGGATCCCGGCCCAGTCTTGTAAAGCCAAGGCCATCCTCCTCTTGGCACTAGAGGCTTAAATCCCCTTGTTTTGTCCCATGGTCATCTCTGTTTTCTGAACCAGCACCCTATAGTTGCTTGTCATCCTCTGATCAAAACCCCTACCCCACCCCTCCTTTCCCCACCTTAGTTCTTTAGGAAGCTTTCTCAAGTCCTATTCTTTCAACCTACAGGCTCTTCCTCAAAGACTCCTTATAGGTATGGCTCTTTATATTCTCCCACATCCCACTAGCCTCCATGTTGAAGGTGGGCCTGTGCGATGTTTGCAGCCATGGACAGGCTCATTGGAGGCTCTGCTCATTCCCTCCCTGTCATCTGCTCGCCACCATATTTCAGAAATTAAGTGGACACTCTGACACCCAGTTCAGAGCCTTCATCTCCACTTCCAACACCCATTATCTGAGTGGACTTGGCTTCAGCGTGGACAGTCCTCCCAGGGCCTTGACCTCTTGCTCCTTGAACTCCATTCTGTCCCTAGACCTGACCCAGCCTGTACCACTTCCAGAGTCACCAATCACACTACTAACCACAGCCACTTCTCCTTTATCCCTCACTCTTTCTCGAGACAGAGATCCCCCTCTAACTTTCTTCACTCCTTCATGGCCAAGGTTCCTAAAGATAGTCTTTAAGCATTTTGGTCCCTTCTAGCCAGTTCCAGTTTCATTTCTGCCCTTAAAACCACAGTGAAACTGTCCTTGCTGAGGTCGCCAGTGACTTACATGAAACGAAAGCCAAAAGCTACACATGTCAGAAATCATGATAATGAAAATAATACCTAGCATTTATGAAACTCTATGCTGCCTTATGTAATCCTGACTCCCAGAGGAATTAAGCAATTTACCTAAGATCATACAAGAAATAATGGCAGTGACCATTGTTAGGTCCAGCCAACCATGGCCTTTTCTTCCCCAAATCTCCAGGATAGGTGCGGGGAAGGCTCTCATTGTTTTGGGCTTTAACTTTGCAAATATAAACTTTATGGTTCCCCTTAAGTCAGTTTCTAAGTGTTCCTTGGGACTCGTTTTGGGCCCATCTTTCTCTAATTTCTCTGATTCACTCTGGTTCCAGATTCAAATAGTGCCTGTCAGAGATGAACTCGCACAGCCCAGCTGCCTAGTATGGTTACACACACCACAGAATCACATGTGCAGAGGTAGACCACCTGCTACCAATCTGTCCTTCCTCTAGTGTGTTCTGTCCTAGGAGATGGTCCCATAGTCCTTTCTATCTTAGCTTTATGTAAGTGTTCCTCATTCCATTCAAGTCAGCAAGAAAGAAATGCTTCTGTGACTGCTTGTTGCAGTGTGACTTCCAGCTGTTAAAAAGTAAACACCCAGAAGCTCTTTAGCTCTTTGATGAACAATAGGATATTACATAGCTCACTAAAACAGTAAGGTGTATTTCATTAAGTGAAGTTACGAGTATTTCATTATAAAGTGACAAAAGTTGCAGAACAGTGTGTGGTTGATCCCAAGAGTTAGGAATCAGTAGGGATCAGTACAGATGTATCTTTCCTTTTTCTCTTAATATGTTTTTTCTTGGAAACAGGGTTTTCTTAAAACACCAGTCCTGAGATATGTTTAGGAAAAAATATTCTACAGCCAAGTCAATTTAAGAGGAAGATGCTTTATACTGGTTTTCTGACAGAAATTTATAAAATATGTTCACTGATTAAGTCCTCTGAAGTCTTGTAGCAAACAAAATAAAATATTTTTCACTAAAGCTAGCATTTTCCAAACTCCCTTTATGTTCTGTTTAGATTATGTCTAATTAGTGTTTAGTACAAGATTAACAATGCTCTTTTAAAACAGTCCTTTCATTGCTAATGAAACTGAATTACTGATATCAGAGAGGATATGTTTTTCAGAATTCTCAGTAGTTCATGCTTCTACTCAATGAAGGAAGTTTATACTGTTAAAATCTTGAGAAACAGGCTGTTTGATTAGCGCATGGTTTGAATTGTTTGAAGGCTGTTTAATATTATTATGTTGGCTTTCATGACCCTTTGAAACAAGACTTTTCTTGGAGACAAGTTCTTAAACATACAACTTCTCTTCTCCATTAGACCTGCTTACTTTGACTTTTGTATGCCGGTCCATTATCTTACTTTCTTACGGAGAGGTGAAGGTGAAGTGTAATTGTGTGTGCGTGTGCGGGCATGCATGTGAGGTAATTTATTCAGGCTTCATGGCCAGTGGCTGGTGTATGAAGGTACCGCTGGCTCTGCCCCTGGTTCCTGTACTTGGTTAGTTGCATTTTGTGCCTCAGTTTCCTGTGCATCCAAGTATCAAATAATGCAGATATTGTGTCAGAAAACTTCAGCATTCCTTATTGGGTGCCTGTGACCACAGTACGTGCACCATGGAATGCCAGGGTCTATATACTTTTGAAAACTGCCTAATTTTCTAGGTATATATTTTGTTTAGTTTTTGTTTTTAACATCTATTGGCTTTTTGGCCCTCCTAAGTCTTTTGGCTATGAGATGTGATTTCTTAGGAAAATATTTTTACCCCTTACCTAAAAAAACATTCAAACAAACTTCTTTGACTGTTCATGAAGTCTGCATAAGATTCTTGACAGTTTTGTGGTGTCCCAGTTATGAGATGAAGGATTTATAGCTTGTAAAGTGGTGTATTTCTGAAAATTCAACATTAACTGATAAGCTAGTCTTTTGGGGGCATACCTATATTATATTTTATTACTCCAATCAGTTTATAATCAGATATTTGCAGCATTCTTAGTTTTTTAAATATATCAGGCTTTTAAAAAATTAGCTTTCTTAAATATTAAACTACTAGAGGCTCGGTGCACAAATTCATGCACCAGTGGGGTACCTTGGCCTGGCCTTTGGGATCGGGCCAAAACCAGCTCTTTGACATCCCCCGAGGGGTCCCAGATTGCAAGAGGGACCCCACCGGTACACAGTCGGGCCGGGGAGAGACTGTGGGAGGGCTCCAGGGCACGTCCAGCTTGTCTCGCTCAGTCTTGATTGGTCGGACCCCAGCAGCAAGCTAACCTACCAGTCGGAGCGTCTGCCCCCTGGTAGTCAGTGCACATCATAGCAAGCAGTTGGGAGGCCTTAGCACAGTGGTTCTCAACCTTCCTAATGCCGTGACCCTTTAATACAGTTCCTCATGTTGTGGTGACCCCCAACCATAAAATTATTTTCGTTGCTACTTCATAACTGTAATTTTGCTACTGTTATGAATCATAATGTAAATATCTGATATGCAGGATGTATTTTCATTGTTACAAATTGAACATAATTAAAGCATAGTGATTAATCACAAAAACAATATGTAATTATATGTGTGTTTTCCGATGGTCTTAGGCGACCCCTGTGAAAGGGTCATTCGACCCCCAAAGGGGTCTCGACCCACAGGTTGAGAACCGCTGCCTTAGCATGTCATTAGCATATTACCCTTTGATTGGTTGAACGGATGACTGGACACTTAGCATATTAGGCTTTTATTATATAGGATTGTACATGACCAGAGCCCACCACAGTGCCTGGTACTTATAGTTCCCTACTAAATATTTGCCAAATAAATAATATTGGTCACTAAATTTCTGTAACTCTCATAAGTCTGCTTAAACACTGTGTTAAAATATGTATACATTTGTGATGACTAGGATTACATAAAACATTAATAATTGAAACCAAGAAATAAATTTATAGTCTAAAATTTAGTATGTGAAGGAAAAAGTTTAGAAGAAACAAGATAGAATTCTGTAGAGATTCTAAAGGGGGATTTGGGGCAAGTTCAGATACTCGGTGGCACTGGTATTTCATTATTTCCAAATCCTTTAAAAACATATTCTTTCTATTTTCCTGATCTTTGTCCTACCATTTGTGTAATCTGTTTTGCTACTCAGGTATTCTTAATTTGAATGTAAGCAAATATGTCAGTGTTTTCTTTTATTATTTACTAGGGGCCCAGTGCATGAATTCATGCACCTTGAAAGGAACTGTGGGTCGCAAGGCTGTGGTGGGCACAGGGGCAGGTCTCGGCCCATCCTTTGTGCCCCTGCCAGTAGCCTTGCTCCCACCACCACCACTCCCACGCACTGACAGCGCAGAGCAATTGGGGCTGGTGCCAGCAGCAGTTCGAGTGGTGGCTTCTCCACCTCCCGCTGGCCCTGCCGCTTGCACCCACTGATGGCGCTGAGCGCCAGCAGCAGGTGCAAGTGCTGGGCAGGACCTCGGCGCACAGGAGCAAAGAGTTTTCAGTAACCACCAGAGGCTTGTCCTATGACAGCGACCGGTGTCCCACCTTGGTCTGGTGCCCCCACTCACCTGCTCCACCATCCCGCCACGGCCTACGCCCACCATGTTCCATGCTCTGCTGCTTGCTGCCGATGCCCGCCATGTTCCGCGCATGCCCTTTGGTGGTCAGCGCACGTCATAGCAACTGGTTGTTTGGTTATTCAGTTGTTCTGCCGTTCTATTTGCATATTAGGGTTATATATTTATATGTATAAATAGTTTTCTGTCTTATTAAAGAATCTTTTCCAGTCTTGGCACTAAAACTATCCTCCTCTATTTTCCTATAAGTCTTTTAATACTTTTATTGGATGTCTATTGCTGTATAACAAAATTACCACAAACTTAGTGGCTTAAAACAACACACATTGATTATCTCAGATTTCCTGTGGGTATGAATCCATGGGTCCTGTGCACAGTCTTTCACAAGGCTGCCATCAGGTTGCTGGCTAGCACTAGGATCTCATCTGACACTCACCTAGAGAAGCATCTGCTTCCCAGCTCTGTGGTTATTGGCAAGATTCAGTTCCTTGTGGGTTCTTGGACTAAAAGCTTTTGTTCTTTTGGCTGAAGAACACCCTCAGTCATGACCACATGGACTTCTCCATATGGCAGTTTACTTCATGAAAGCCAGGATGGGAGCAAATCAGTAGAGAAACTACTAACAATGTAGCTCAATTGGAAGTGACACTTAGTCAGCTTTGGTTAGAAGCAAGTCACAGGTCCTTACTTGAGATCACGAATACCAGGTGTAACAGTGGGGGTCATTTTAGAGTCTGTTTGCCATAGATTTTGGTCTTTTAATATTTCAGGATTTAATCTGCTTTATATTGTGTTGATTCTGACTTTTTTTTTCTGTATGAGTAAACCTGTTATCCTAGCAATAAAAAATATACATCTTTGTTTTACTATGGTTGCAAATATCAAAAAATTTCTATATGTGACACGGCACCAGAGTTAAGTTAGGGTTTTTCAAAATGCTGACACGCCGAGCTCAAAAGGTTCACCATCACTAGACTGAAAAGATTGAAACTGCTTTCTTCCCCACTACCTTTCCATGCTATTGCTACAACATGTCAGGCCTTCTATTTTGTATGAGTCTATTTCTGCTCTCTATTCCACTGGCAAATTTAACAATGCCACTGACAACACTACACTGTCTTAATTACTATAGTCATTTTGATAGCCTTGAAATCTGGCAAGGCAAGTCTTTTTATTTTCTTTTTCCTTATTATGTCTTAGATTTTCTTAAGCCTTTGTTCTTACATGTGCATTTTAGACTTAGTTTGCACAGTTTCTCAAAGCTAACAAACGAAGAACAATACATGTTAATTGTAAATGCGTTAAATCAATTTTTGGAGAATTGACCTCTTTACATTAATTAGTCCCTGTTCATGAGCATGGTATGTCTCTCCTATATAATACTTTGATAGTTGTCTCCGAGCACGTTATATTGTTATTATAGTAGATGACATTTATTGTTATTTATATATTCTAACTGTTGTGAGTTATATAGAAAATACAGTTGATTTTTGTGTATTTATATTGTATCAGGGACCTTATTAATTCTTCTTAATAATTTAATAATTGACCTGTAAATTCTTTTGAAATAAATGGTTTTACAACTGAAAAAACAAAACATTCTTTCATTTATTTATGCAAACCATTGATTGAGCTTAGAACTGGGCTCTGAACTAGGTTCTTAAGTTACTGTGGTGAACGGGAGAGACGGCATCTGTGCCTGGGATCCTTCTCACCAGTGAAGTGAGACTGATGCATGGAATCATGACCTTGAATAATAGTTAACACTTGGGTTGCGGGAAACGAGTTAAGTCGGCTCGCGTGAATTGCGCGTACTCGGCGGGAGCCGTCTTAACTCGGTTCATATAGATTTGCGGTGGAGTGCGGGAAACGTGTAAACTCGGGCCGATTGTAACTGCGTATTACCAAATATTTGTTTCAAAGATACCTACCTGCGTATGCGAACCGTTTCATACCCATTTCAATCGAACCCATACTTCAAAAGACATAGGAATTTTAAACTAACTCTGATTTTGCGCGGGAAACCTAAATAATTGCCCGCGCCAGCTTATATTGTGGCGGGAAATTCACCCGACACCAGAGTGTTAAGAAGGGAAAGTCCTGTGAAATGGGCAAACCTGACCTGTCTGGGAGCTCCCTAGTGAATCTGACCTGACTGGAAGTGTAGCTGGAAAACAACTTGATGAAGAGGGAGAACTTTCCAGGCAGAAACAGCAGCAAATGCAAAGATCCTCGGAGTGGGGAGGAGACCAGAGTGCCCAAGAAAGGGAGGAGTCTGTGCTGTACCGAGGGGATGAAGGGGAGTTGGTAAGAGGTAAATGAAGAGATAGAAAAGATCTGATGGTACTGCAGTAAGGATTTCTCTGCTTCCAACTACTTTGCCCCCTCCTGCCCTCATTGCTCTCAGGATAGCAATCTCATCAGATCTGCAGTCTTAGACTCAGCTGCTGTGTGAGGAATACATGGGGAAGTGATAGGTTTCTGATTTGTGGATACATGGAGTTGCCACTTAATGAGATGCAACATTGTGGAGAATGGAGTCTGGGGCTAGAGCCTGAGTTCAACTATACACCTGTTGGGCTTGAGACATCAGCAAATGTTACTGAGGCAGTTGGATATAGACAGGCCTGGAGTTCAGAGAAGTCTGGACTGGAGAATTTAAGTGGTAATTTCCACTTAGGGGACAATTAAATAAGTGCCAGAGAAGAGAGTGTAGGTTTAAATAGGTGATGCTGTCAGGTGGTAGTAGCACCCATCCAAAACACCCCAATGACTATCAGGTGGGGTGTTGGTATGATCTTCTCAAGATAGATGAAAGGAAACTCAGATTGAAATTATATTTAGGAAACATTTGCTGAGTTGTTAGTTTTCTTAAAACTTGAGGGAATTCTTGGGCATTTTTCTGTCCCACATTCAAACATATCTATTTGAATACTAGAGGCCCGGTGCACAACATCGTGCACTTTGGGGGTGGAGGTGGGGATCCCCTCAGCCCGGCCTGCGCTCTCTTGCAGTCCGGGACCCCTCAGGGGATGTCCGACTGCCGGCTTAGGCCTGCTCCTTGCTCAGCCTTGCCAAATTGCCTTCTAATTTGTGAGAGTGGATTTTTTTTTTTCTATTTATAAGCTATTTGTGTTTCTCTTTTTTGGGAGTTTCCTTTGTTGTTTTTTCCTTTGAGTTTCTCTTTCTGGTTGTTATACAGGTCAAGAAATATAGTTGAAGTTTGGTACTTTTAGAAGACAAAAAAAAGGCAACATGCTAGTTGTCTCTATGCAAGTTTTACTCAGCTTTTTCTGTGGGCATATTTCTTTTCTTTTTTAAATGTTTATTGTTGAGAATAATACAGATGTCCCCTCTTCCTCCTTCGCCCCCATTCCCCCACTCTGCCCAGGTCCTGGCCCACCCTAGGCCTTCACCACCTTATTGTCTATGTCCATTGGTAATGCATATATGCACATAAGTTCTATGGTTAATCTCCCCTCCCCCTTCCCTCTGAGATTCATCAATCTGTTTCATGTTTCCATGCCTCTGGTTCTATTTTATTAATCAGTTTATTTTGTTAATTAGATTCCTTGTTCATTTATTTTGGTTTTTAGATTCAATTGTTGATAGATATGTATTTATTGCCGTTTTATTGTTCATATTTTTTTTGGTCTTTTTTCTTCTCCCTCCACCTTCTCCTTCCTCTCCTAAAGAATACCCTTCAACATTTCATGTATTACTAGAGGCCCAGTGCATGGATTCGTGCACCAGTGGGGTCCCTCGGCGTGGCCTGCGGGAAATCGGGCTGAAACTGGCTCTCCAACATCCCCCAAGGGGTTCCGGATTGCGAGAGGGCACAGGCCAGGCCGAGGCACCCACCAGTGCATGATTGGGGCCGGGGAGGGACCATGGGAGGGCTCCAGAGTGTGTTGGGCCCGTCTCGCCCAGTCCTGATTGGCTGGACCTCAGCAGCAAGCTAACCTACTGGTTGAAGTGTGTGCCCCCTGGTGGTCAGTGTGCATAATAGCGACTGATCGAATGGTCAAACGGTCAGTCACTTAGCATATATTATATAGGATTGGTTTGGTGGTGGTGAATTCCTTTAGCTTTTTCTTGTCTGTGAAGCTCTTTATCTGACCTTCAATTCTAAATGATACCTTTGCTGGGTAGAGTAATCTTGGTTGTAGGTCCTTGCTATTCATCACTTTGAATATTTCTTGCCACTCCCTTCTGGCCTACAACGTTTCTTTTGAGAAATTAGCTGACAATCCTTTGGGCACTCCCTTACTTTTCTCTTGCTGCTTTTAAGATTCTCTCTTTGTCTTTAATCCTTATTTTAATTATGGTGTCTTGGTGTGGGCCTCTTTGGGTTCATATTGTTTGGGACTCTGTGCTTCCTGGACTTATAAAAGTCTGTTTCTTTCACCAAGTAGGGGAAGTTTTCCGTCATTATTTTTTCAAATAGGTTTTCAATTTCTTCTTCTCTTCTTCTGGCACCCCCATGATGCAAATGTTGGTAAGAATAAGCATATTTCTATGCACATATATAATAGGAGTGTTTCCACATACAAAGATAAATAATCTCTGGATTAGCATGGTGCCTGCAAATGCCTACAGACTATTTCTGTCAGTGTGTGAGTATTTCAGTACCTCCCCGGGGTATTGAAAAAGAATTAATTAATTCCCTTTATTTCTTCTTCAGGTTTGCCTGCGATGAGATTTCATTCTCTACAGTTAAAGGACATCCTTTATGAGCTCTGTGAATAAATTTGGAATGATACTGTATATTTTCATCTAATGGAGGATTAGCTGTACTTTGAATAAGGATTGCTGCACTGGACAACTTCAGAATATTACTCACAATGTCATCGAACAGGAGTCAGAATCCCCATGGACTGAAGCAGATTGGCCTTGACCAGATCTGGGATGACCTCAGAGCCGGAATCCAGCAGGTGTACACCAGACAGAGTATGGCAAAATCCAGATACATGGAGCTCTACACGTATCCTGCCGCCTGCATTGAGAGCTATTTGCTTAGAAGCCTGTTTACTAATATGATCTGAGAATTATTAGAAATTTGACATGTTTTCTCTTTCAGTTCATCCATGAGTTCGTTTTAGCTTTAAAAATTAAGTCACTCTTAAGTTTTTTGAACAGAGGTGAAATTGGCTGGTTGGTAGTCTAAAGCTGTGCTGTTCAGTAGAGTGGCTATAAGCTACACGTGGCTGTATTTCAAGTCATTTAAATTATGTAATTAAAAATTCAGTTTTGCCCTTACTGGTTTGGCTCAGTGGATAGAACGTTGGCCTGTGGACTGAAAGGTCCCAGGTTTGATTCTGGTCAAGGGCATGTACCTTGGTTGTGGGCACATCCCCAGTAGGAGGTGTGTAGGAGGCAGCTGATCATGTTTCTAACTCTCTATCCCTCTCCCTTCCTCTATGTAAAAAATCAATAAAATATATATTTTTTAAAATTTAGTTTTTATGTTGCAGTAGGGGCATTTTTAAAAATATGTTTTTATTGATTTTAGAGAGAGGAAGGGAGAGGGATAGAGAAATAGAAGCATTGGTGAGAGAGACATGAGAGAGAAACATTGATCTACTACCTCCTGCACAACCCCCCATGGGGAATCAAGCCTACAACCTGGGCATGTGCCCTGACCAGGAAAGAAACCAGTGACGTCTTGGTTCATGGGTTGATGCTCAACCATGGAGCCACACTGGCCAGGTGCAGTAGCTGTATTTCAAGTGCTCTGTAGATAGATAGTAGACTACTTCCCTCATGGCAGAAAGTTTTGTTGGACAGCGCTGGTTGTGGGGGTTGGGGGTTGGTTTCCATGTTACCTGTGGCTGCCTTCATAGGGTAGATGGAGCAGAGTTGGATAGTTGCATCAGAAATGGTCTGGTCCACAAAGCTGATAGCATTTACTCTCTGGCCCTGTATGGGAAAAGTTTGCTGACCCATCTAAAGGGTTACTACACAGAGCAAAAGTTCTACTTTATGCTCTGTTTTTACAAACATGGTATTTTTAAAAAGTATTTCATTCATTTCGTAGTGCATGATGTGTGCAAGGGACTGTGCCGTGTGCTATGGAGGTTATGTGGGGTGGAGGGCAAAAGATGTAGCTCCCATCTCCATTATATATTCAGTGATAGACTATTTAACTTGTAGTTTCTTGATGCCATTTAAGTATAATAAATTGAAATATAAGCTAACTTAATAGAGAGCAGATTGCTACTGATTTGCTGGTTCTAGGAGTTTAAAGTTTCTAGTTTAATGGATATGTAAGTTTGTCATTAATATGTATCAATGATTGTCAAACTTGGTTAGATGATTTTCCAGTATACCCACAACTATGCTACTATTTTAAAATCTTTAAAACTTTTACATTAATTTAAGTAGATACAAAACTGTATGTTCCTTTCTAAATTTAAATTTTATTATAGGTGTGTACACATACTCATAATGTGTATATGTATACACTTCTGTAGAATATTTTTTAAAAAATAACAGCTTTATTGAATATCATTTACATACTATAAAATTCATCCTTTTTAAAAAGTATACAATGCAGCGGTGTTTAGTATAGTCACAGTTGTGCTACCATAACCATTTTCTAATTTTGAACATTTTTATCACCCCCAAAAGAAACTCTGTACCCATTAGTAGTCATCTCCATTCTCTCCTCCCCCAGCCTCTGGCAACCCCTGATCTACTTTCTTTCTCTAAGAGTTTGCCTGTTCTGGACGCTTCATGTAAATGGAATCACACAGGATGTGGCTTTTCATGACTGGCTTCGTTCACTTAAGATAATAACATTTCCAGGCTCATCCTTTTTGTAGCAGGGTTAGTGCTTCATTTGTTCTAATGGCTAACTTGTGTGAACATGACACATGTTTTCCATTCATCAGTGAGGGATATCTGGTCGTGTCCACTCTGGGCTGTCAGGAACAATGCAGCTGTTATGAATATTGTGTGAGTTTTTGTGTGCACCTGTGTTTTCATTTCTCTTGGGTACATACGTAGGAGTGGGATTGCTAGATCATATAATACAGGGAACACTTTTAAGCAGGATAGAATCTTTGCAAATGAGAGGATATTATTCCACTCAAGAGGGTTGTGGCCTTCTGGGTATGACAGTTTTTTTGTGTGTGTTTTTTTTGTAGTAGAGCTGAAGATGTGATTCCAGAGATTAGACAAGGCACTTGGTTGGATTTCTGGCTTTTAAAAAAAACGGGAGCATTAATGTGGAGATCAAGGAATTTTTATTATCTCTGGGGAATTTCTTAATGTGTAATTTTTTACTAAATCAGATTGGTCTTTTACCCAATAGGATGTTTTGCTTTTAGGATTCTCTCTAAGAAAGTAGACTTTGTCTGCTTGCAGCAATTACTGAATTCTTTTATTCTACAAGTAATTATAATTTGTAGTTGTTATAATAATTACAGTTTTAAATATTTTAGGAATAATACTCTTAAATTGAGTGCTATTTTTTTGCCTTCCAGTTTGGTCTAAGACAATAACAGTTACATAAATTAATTAAGAGTGGAGAATCTAACTTTAAATCTTAAGATATTATTTATGAAATCATAGCCACATTTTGAGTCCTGTGTGTCAGGCATTGTGCTAGGGACCACCTACATCTTATTTAAGGCTTAAACCACCCAGGAAGGTTGGTGTAGTAACCCTTGGTGTCAGAAACCTGGTCTCCAAAACCTCAAGTAACTCACCTAATTGTTGTAACAACTACTGATAAATGATGATGCCAGAACTAAAATTCTTAGTAGTCTAAATATAGAAACTGCCTTTTATCTCCTATATGCCTCAGGATTTATATTTGGATGAATCGCATTTCTCAAAGTATTTTCTGTATTTTCCTTATGAAGTTCCAAAGAAGGGTGTTTTGATCAACTCTTTATTTTTAAAAATGTTTTTTTTATTGATTTCAGAGAGAAAGGGAGAGGGAGAGAGAGATAAAAACATCAATGATGATACAGAATCACTGATCGGCTGCCTCCTGCCTCCTGCATGCCCCACACTGGGGATAGTGCCTGCAACCTGGGCATGTGCCCTGACTGGGAATTGAACTGTGACCTCCTGGTTCATAGGTTGACACTCAACCACTGAGCCACGTCGGCCAGGCTTATCAACTCTTATTATATTAACTTTTAGGATACAGATAAAACAGTAGAATGTCTACTTGTATTTATTAATTTGATTATTGAAATCCTAGAATTGAACTCCTCCTTTCACCTGCATTTTTAGTATTAGTGTTATTGTCATAAGTAGAACTTTGAGTCATCTGACACATTTTTCTAGAGCACATCTTCACTTCCATTTAAGTCATTTTAAGATATACAGTACTTCCTGAAATTATGTGTTGCTATGACTACAGTTTTATGCCAGTTCAGTTTGCATAACAGTTTTGTTTCTGTTTAAGTTATTTTCTTCCAGGTGTATGTTCAGTCTCCCATGGACCCACTTAACTGTATCGCTCCTTAAAATACTTTCCTACAGGCTGGTTTACAGTGACATCTGACACATGGGATTGTGAGGTTATGTTTCAGGTTAGCAGGCACTTTTGGTCCCGGGAAGAAGGAGCAGACTGCACCTCACTCTTCTGGGGTTACTCTTCAAAGGGTAAAGAACCTTATTAAGCAAGAGAGGATTGGAAAACTGGTTGAGAGAAAGAATGGAGGAACCCTTTTCTTCCCATATGTCTAACTGGTAGATTAGATTAGAACAATCTAATAAAGCTAATTTGTTCACTTTTATTTATCCTGGAGACAGGCCTGCCATGTTTTCTAGAAAAAGGAACCTACTTCTAGATGTGAAGTGATATTCTTAGAGCCCTTAGGAACCTGTGGAGTATTGAATAGGACGATGTAATAGGACTTTGGGCTGTTAGGCAGCATAAACGTTTTTCTTGTTTTTTTCCAGCTCAGAATGGCAAAGGAAAGAGAAGGGAATTCGGAGAAGGAAAAGGTCTCAGAGCATCTGAGTCAGAAGGATCTAGTTCAGTTTCCTTTGTTTCCAGCCACTTCACAGAGGCTTCATTTTCTACTGAAGTTTTAGCCTTGAGCCCTTGTTCCCCACTCTGTGTCTTGTTGAGCACTTCCATGCAGTTCCAGTTTCCTGGGATGTCCCACATGCATATATGTAGTTAAATAAGGACTTTTCTTTTTGCAGTAAAATACAGGAGCTCTCCTATCCAGTACTCCTTGATAGTAGTCAGTTTCCTTTCTTTTGAACTTGAAATAGGAAATGAAGTTTCTTATCAATTTGTGGGCACCATCATATTTCCTGTGTCATGCCTGGTTCAGAGGACAGGCCAGGGTCCTGCTAGTGGAACAGGCACTTAGGAAGGGAATGCTATGCAAATTTATCTCCTATATGGCATAGCTGACAGACCCGGTCATATCTAGTCTAGGCACTAGGCTGTGCGATTGAAGTTTCTCTTTGTTTTTGTGAGGCCCAGGTCTACCTTCCCTCACTTCCAGGTCAAAATCGTTTTTTTTGTTGTTGTTTTTCTGCTGTCATTATACTCCTCAAACTATCATTTTAGCTTCCCTGGGAATCAATTTAAACTTCCATGTTGATGTCTTTCTCTTTCTTTCTGTCTGCATTAGTTCTCATAAATTTTAAAGTTTCTGTTTTTCTCCCTGTAGTTCTGTGAGCTGAATTAGTTCATTCCATTTTCTTGGCCTGTTTTTTCAAAATCTTTTCCCCCAGTTTGGTGAAGGAGGGGTAGTGGGTGGGAGGAAGAGGTCATTGGGGAGAAAAAAGGGGACAGCTGCAATACTTTGAACCATAAAGATTCTTTTAAAAATCTTTTCCCCAACAGTACACTAAGGATCACGTTCAGTGTTCCTAGTAAGTTATAATATCAGCATATTCACAGTTCACATTTAACCTCTGTTCTGTGACACAACTCGTCCCTGGAGCGGGGCTCACTTCACCCAGAGTAGGCCTGCTGAGCCATTGGCAGCCGCAGCAGGTGCTCTACAGGAATGACGTGCCAAGACATGCTGGTCCCACTGCCTCTCTGCACCTGCCAGCTGTATGCTCATGTCGCAGCTACCGCTGCCACTCTCTCAGGTTGACATGTTTTACCCTCCCCGGTTCTTCCGAAGGAGCTGGGGGTCCAAAGGGAAGATTCCAGCTACAGAATTCTCTTCCCTTTATAGAAACTCAAAATCTCAGAAAAACAGATCAAATAGAAAGAGTAACATTTTGTTCTCACAGTAGATTAGAGATGATCCATGTCCATTTGGAAATAACCATATAGCTTGAAGAATGTACTTGGGTATTTTATCTTGTACTTTTTATTCAGGGTCTTATATTAACCTTACTTTGCTCACCTAATGAGCATGGCGTACATCAAATCTAGACATATAGATACAGCTCATTTTTTTTTTTTTTCAAATGTGAGCTGCCATTCTCATGTATTTATACTCAGAAAGAGGCGCTAAGGGTTGTAACTGGTTCACAAAACGAAGTGCAAATTGTCAGTAGGCATATGGGGAAATGGTCAACCTCATAATTATTAAGGAAATGAAGAATTAAAAGTTTTAACCTGTCAGGTTGAAAAGAGTTTTAAACAAGTGATTATAGCTAGTGTTGGCAGGAGTTGGGGAGCCAGAGCACCTCCATTGTCAGGTACGAATGTTAGTTTGCTAGTATCTTTTTGTAGAGAAATTTAGAAATATCAATATGTCTTTATATTTCTAAATTTGAAATTTGAAAATGTACCCTGGTTCAGTGGTTTTTTTTAAACTTTATCCCAAAAACATAGTTGTATTCAAATTGTATGTGCAAGCTATTCAGAATAATAATAGGAAACAGTTGGAAACAGCCTCTGTCTTTAATAGTAAGAATTTGGTACTTAATGACCATAAATAGCCATTAAAAATAAATTGAGTATTCATTGACACGTAATAATGCTTGCAGTAAGAGTGAAAGCAAGATATAAAGTAGTATGTGTACTGTGAACCCCTGGCACACCCTATTTTTGAAAAGAAAAAAAAATTACCGCCCTTATTGAACATGGCTATTCGTAGTATTGGGCTTATGATGATTTTTAAAAAAATGACCTGTGCTTTCTAGATTTTCAGTATATAGCATGCATTTAAAAATACACTTGTTTAGTTTTTGTTAGTTTTCCTTAACCAAATGAAAATTGTCTCTACCTTTCACTATTGAGCTGGTACTATTAAAGTAGTTTTTAGGATTGAGAAATTGTATCTATCCTTAAGAACCTACAGAATTCATAATTACATTGCACTAGAGGCCTGGTGCACGAGAATCGTGCACTTGGGGCGGGGGGTGGGGGGGGGAATCCCTCAGCCCGGCCTGCACCCTCTCGCAGTCTGGGTGCCCTCGGAGGATGTCTGACAACTTAGGCCCACTCCCATGGGCCTAAGCCAGTGGTCGGCAAACTCATTAGTCAACAGAGCCAAATATCAACAGTACAACGATTGAAATTTCTTTTGAGAGCCAAATTTTTTAAACTTAAACTATATAGGTAGGTACATTGTTATTAACTTAATTAGGGTACTCCTAAGCTGGCCTTTGCTAAAAACGTCCTCAGTCTGATTGAGGTACATTCGCTGAGGTCAATCCCTTCCAACTCTCCCATCCACACTCGTCTTGTATACTTGTTTCGTCTATCTCCTTTCGTTCATCCTCTCTATATGTCCAAACCATCTCAACATACCTTTCTCAATCCTTGACACTACATCTTCTTTCACTCCACAACGTTCCCTAAAATTAACTTAATAAACTTTACTTTTGTCACCCGCGCGATTTGCAGATGCGACTAGCATCAACCACTGCACAATGAGACTGCTGACTGACTAGCTCGCTCAACTTGTGTATGAATCGCGCACACCTCCCGCGGCCCACCTGCGCTGGGTCTCCTGTCGCCCGACCGACCGACCGACATCCCCCACTTTTTATAACACCACTTCTTCAAAATAGACTTGCCCAAGCCGAAAACCGACTTCTGCGCATGGGCCACAAAGTTTCAATCGCACTGTACGTGTGCGCCCGCACGTGGTATTTTGTGGAAGAGCCACACTCAAGGGGCCAAAGAGCCACATGTGGCTCACAAGCCGCAGTTTGCCGACCACTGGCCTAAGCCAACAGTCGGATATCCTTAGTGCTGCCGTGGAGGCGGGAGAGGCTTCCGCCGCCACTGCTGCACTCGCCAGCCGTGAGCCCGGCTTCTGGCTGAGTGGCACTCCCCTATGGGAGTGCGCTGACCACCAGGGGCCATTTCCTGCGTTGAGCGTCTGCCCCCTGGTGGTCAGTGTTCGTCATAGTGACCGGTCGTTCCCTGTTTGGTCAATTTGCATATTAGCCTTTTATTGTATAGGATTGTTGCCTCTAGAATTGAGTTTTTGTTTTTTATTAGTATGAATATGGTACTTTCAGCTTTTTTTGTGTGCTTCATGGTGTATATATATTCAGAGCACTTCAAATATTTGTAAATAAATCTTACAGTTAGTTACAAGCAATCTTTGCTTTTGGAATATGCTTTTAGATGCAAACTGATTTGCTTTGTGATATCACCCTTCGAATTCTGTCTAACCACAGCCTGGAGAGGACTTAGTTCTTTCATAATTTTGCCGACAGACTGTACTGGCTGATGGTAGGCCTGCTGCTCTGGCCACTTTGTAGTGAAGGTCTTTGCAAATGATCTTATTACAAATTCATTGTTGGAATTTCAACTCTTAGTTCTGTTGGTTAAGAAGTGGCAGTAGAAAATGGTCTATTCTGTTTAGTTTTGTTTTAATTGAATTGCCGTTTAGAAGGTGAAAATGGTTTGAGTTTGGTAGTAACCAAAAGTCGCAAATTGGTTCCCCTTCTCCCCTTTAGATGAGGCCTGGTGCTGTAGAGTCACAGAGAGACATCCAGACCTTCGCAGCATTACAGTAGCCACTGTGTGTCACAGTCAGGTATGTGACCACACCCACAGCAGGAATGGCCTATCTTTTCCTAGCATCTGAGGTAGGGGGAGATGTTTGGGAAATGTCTGCAGAAAGATGAGCTTGTGTGCCTTTGCCTGAGACCTCTTTGCATCTGATGTGACCCTTTTCACGGTGACTTGTCCCTACCAGTCATGCAAAAGGTGTGCCTTGGCAAGTGATTGAACAGTTCCAGGGTGACGAGGTGTGCGGTCTATCTCTGAAGCAGAAGCAGACTTGGCTCTTCACCACCAACTGCCACCTACAGAACCGTCCCGCTTGCCTGTGAGGTGACCTGGGCAGATCCCAAGAGGGCCAAGTGTCTGCTTCCAAAGAGGTCTTCCAGGAACCTTCTGAAATAACCTCAAGTTTTAAAAGTCAAATATGTGGGTTTGCCAGACTCTGGCTGCCCTAGTACAAAACACTAACCCATTGACTGCTGAATGAAGCCTCTATTTTATTGCCTTTTAGATTTTTAGTTTATTTTTACCTCCTTGTGGATTTTCGTTTTCTTATTTCCTCCTAACTTCTATATTTAATCTTTCCTCTGAATCTATTTTGTTTTTGCTTTAAAAGTAATTTTAGATTTGATTATTTTTCTCCTAATTATTGGTCATATTTACTTTTTATACTCATCATAGAAAGTAAAAAAATGATTACTTAACACATAATTGAGCATGTGTTGGAATGGTGGGTGGTATGGTATGTGAAGGGACAGAAGGAGCCCCGATTCCTACAGACAGAGCAGCTGGATGCGAGAGGCCGAGAATTTCCTGACTTGGAGAAAGGGCACCAGGAGTTAGGAGTGCGCCCATTTCAGAGTCCTTTAGACATGGATCACTCCCTGCAAGACGATGCACTCAACAGTCATGGTGCTTTCTCTGGCAGCTCACTGAGATGTGCTTTTTTCTTTTCTGATAACGTTCCCCCACATAGTGTGGTTGATGAAAAACTGAATGGAAGCTGGTGTGTTGGCACATCCCTGTCTGTCTGTCTGTCCGGGCGGAGGGGAGGAGGGCTGTGCTTCTTCCTTCAGTGCCATTCTTTTATAAAAGGTGGTTCACTGCTCCCTCAGAAGTATTCCCCTCCTGTTTGTATATAAACTCTGTGTCTGCTTCCTATTCAAGAAAACTGCAAGTATGGTTCTCCCGGCCAGCATTTCACATGAGGAGCAGGCTTAGGCTGAAGTCTTGTTATTAACTTAATTAGGGTACTCCTAAGCTGGCCTTTGCTAAAAACGTCCTCAGTCTGATTGAGGTACGTTCGCCGAGGTCGATCCCTTCCAACTCTCCCATCCACAGTTGTGAAGTCTTCCACAGTTGGACACAGCTATTCCTTTTGTGGGTTGAAACTGTTTACTGGAAAAAACTGCATGAACTGAAGAGTAGATCCATTGGGGAGCTTTATAACATGTAATTTTTGTTTTTTTTTATAAGTTGTCCTGTTTAAAATATTAGGAATCCAAAAAGGCACACAGTGCAGGTCCATGTCCTTTCCATCCATGTTTTACTTAACGTCTGAGCAGCAGGCATCCTATGGCTGCTCGCTTGGGTACAAAAACGAGTGCTATATGCAATTTAAATTAATCTTTAACACAAACAACTTCCCAGTTGTAAGTATCTAAGTAAACATATATCTATAGGGTTTTTGTTTGTTTTTTTGTAGAAATGGTTCCCTGGTCATTGATTCTGATAGAGAACTAGGTCTGAAACATCCCTGTGAGTGAACAGCAACAGTCTCCTGACCTCATGCCATTTTCAGCTTATATCTAATCACTTGTAACTGTGGTTGTGTGGTCCAGAAACAAGCATCTCTGCTAGAGCCAATAGAAAAGTTCATTTTTTCTTGATGGCTTTGATAATATTTGAACTTTAGTCAGAATAGGAATTGTCTTAATGGCTTGTCTTCTTACCTACATGCTTTTAGAAATGTGGACACCAAAATTACTTTTGGCAGAAAGCACTCCAAATGTGTAATACGTTTATTTCTAATAATTCATAGGTAGGTCAGTTTTCTGTTTGTTTTGTGTATGTGTGTGTGTGTGTGTGTGTTTTGTTTTTGGTTTGTCGGTAAATTTTAGGATTCTGACTTGTATATTGGAATTTCCATCCTATTTTACTTCCCTGTTCTGTAGATATTTATTCTGGCTTATATTTTCTATTCTTTATTATGTTTCAGGTATTCTTATAAGCTATCTCAGACACCTGCTAAGTCAAGTTGAGGGTGTATACGTGTGCAAGATGAAATGTCTGTGATGAATGTTGATGGTCTCGTTTCATTGTTAGGAAGTATCTGATGGGTAATGTGACAGCTAACATTTTAGAGATGCTAAGAGGAGGGAGAAAGGTTTCGATGCTGCGATGGTTAGAAAGTTTCATGAACTAGTAGAGTTTGTGGACCTCAAAGGGTGACTAGGTAAGAAGAGAAAAGGAAAGTCTTGCAGAGTTTTCCTGGAGGGAGGAAGGTGAAGGTGGGAAGCAGCACTTTCAGAGGACATGCTTTGGTAGCTCAAGTAGCTCTGTAAGAAGAACTAGATGACTTGGGCAGTTTAACTGGCTTGGATAAAGGATGGTGCCAGGTTGTTGTGAATCTTGAAAATCAGGTGAATTTGTACTTTTTTTTTAAGTCGTAGGTCCATAGAGTTGGAATATGACTTGAGAATTAAGGGCTTCATGTAAACAAATTTTAGGAGGATTAATCTGGAAACAGATGGGATTGAAATAGGAAAGAGATCAAAGGCAGGAAGAAAATAACTTCTAAACTTCTTGGAGGAGTAATCCAAGTGTGACGTATAAGGTGAGCTAAGATAGTGGCCATAGAAATGGAACACAAAAGGAGCAAATTACTGGGCTTCTGCTGAAATTTGTGTTTTGACTTTCCCATCTGTGATATTACTAAAATGATAGTAAAATAATTTTTAGCCTGGCCAGTGTGGCTCAGTGGTTGAGTGTATACCTATGAACCAGGAGGTCACGATTCAATTCCAATCAGGGCACATGCCTGGGTTGTGGGCCTGATCCCCGTTGTGGGGCATGCAGGAGGCAGCTGATCAATGCTTCTCTCATCATTGATGTTTCTATTTCTCTCTCCTACTCCCTTCCCCTCTGAAATCAATAAAAATATATTTTTTAAAAATGAGAGAACAGACATTATAAATAGATAAGAATGCAACAATTTTTTGGAAGTTGAAAAGCTGATGGAGGCAGGGTACTGATTACTGGGGCATAGGAAGCCTCAGTTTAGAAGATACTCAGAGGAGGATGCTAGCAAGACAGCTGCTGGGCCTGCAAGACCAGAGAAGCGGGATCTGCAGGCTCTGGTTGGACAGGAGGTCGAGGTGTGAGACTGAGCAGGGCCTGGGAGGTGAGGGATAAATTCAGAATCATCTCCTTCTACTCCCAAGCACAGAACACATGGCAGCAAGAGCTTACATCCCAAGCAGAATTATTGCTTGTATTTAGGGACCAATTTTAGAAATTTGGAGAAGGAGGCCTGGCAGAGGTTGGCATAAATAGGAACTATCAACAGTGCTTATGGTAGAAAGTTCATAGTTGATGAGTCTCCAGTCCCATATCAAAATACCGGGGGTGATGCTGGAGACAGAACAGTTCTGGAAAAACTGAAGACCCTGAAAAATAAGCCCATTTATTAACATGGGAAGATACGGCAGTCAATGGCCAGCTCCAAGATGGAAGAGTCACTCAAAACTGTGGTCCACCATCCCCACTCAGGCCAGTGGCATTTCCAGTGGGCTTTTAGCACCTTATCACTTAAGGGTTAATAAATGTATGGAAGGACGGAATAAACAGAAAAAAAAGGGAAAATGAAGACGATAATACAGGGCACAGAAGAAAATGTTTTAAAAATTATTGTCAGATATGAGAAGCTCCTTATACAGCAGTAAATCAGGAGGAACAGGACAATAAGAAAACTCACATCTGAAATGGTAACTGAGACTCTAAAAAGAAAAGTAGTAAAAGAACGAGAAGACCAAGAAGTAACCCAGAGACCCAATATATGACTGTTAGGAAGGAATTCCAGAGAAAAATGGAGGAGACTTAAAATTTATAATAGTATCCTATCTAATAAAAGAGCAATATGCAAATTAACCATCACTCTGCGACAAAAGATGGCGGCGCCCATAGCAGGGGGGGCAGGACGCTGGCGGCGTCACCCCGGCAACGTGAGCCCAGCAGGGCCTGCTTGGCCCTGTCACCGCAGCGTCCCACGAGCAGCCAAGTGCAGCCTGCAGGCAGCACCCAGCAGGGCCTGCTTGCCCATCACTGTGGTGTGGAGCAGGCAGGCCCTGCAGAGAGCAGAGACCCATGGGGAGCGGGCCCAAGCCGTCAGTAGGACATCCCCTGAGGGCTCCCGGATTGGAGAGGGTGCATGTCGGGCTGAGGGACACCCCCCCCCCCCCTGCATGAATTTTGTGCACCGGGCCTCTAGTAGAGATTATAAAATAATTTCCTATAACTGAACATGCTAAATCTAGTGACAAGATAATGAAGAGAAAAGCGCATTACCAGGAACAAAGTAATGACATTTCTGTTCAGAAAGGATTAAGAAAGATGCCAGAACCTACGATTGAAGTAAAGAGAGCAGATTAGTTTTTGGACTGGTATTGTCCAGTAGGTCTGGAGAGCAGCCAGTCCACATTGGAGCCACAAGACTGGAGAGCTCTGGAAATTGTTGCCAGAATTAAGACCATGGGTGTGATAAGTGAAACTCAGCCTTAAGGTACCAGTAGGAATGTATAGGGTATCAGAAGTTTCTGCATGCTTCCTAGTCAGTGTGCCTTCCCCACAGCAGCTTCATGGAAAGGAGAGTGTAGCATATGTCTCCTTCATGTAAGGCTGCTTTAATTGAGGATGTTCTTGAGATTTACCCATGTTACTGTAAGTATCACTAGGTCTTCCTTTTTATTGCTGAGTAGTATTCTGTTGTATGAATATGGCAGGTTTTTAACTCATTCTTTAATAATAGATACTTGCTATTTCCATTTTTAGGTATAATGAACAAAGCTACTATGACATTTGGAGTTGTGTGACAGCTTCACCAGCACTTGATGTGTCATTCCTATGGTTTTAGCTGCTGTTGTGGGTGCACGATAGTATCTTTAATTTGGGTTTTCCTAGTGATTAATGGTGTCGAGTCCCTTTTCACATGCTAGTTGATTATTTGTAAGTCTTTTTTTAATAAAGTATTCTAGTCTTGCTGGGGTTTTTTCCCCATTTTTGGATTGCTATACTTTTTATTAATTGGGTTGTAGGAGTTTATTTAGGATACCAGTTTTGTTAGATATGTCTTGCTAATATTTTCTCTCAGTCTGAGGCTTGTTATTCCTTTTCTTACTGGAGTCCTTGGGTGAGCAGGTATTTTTTATTTTGAGAAATCTTACTTTGTTTTATTTTTCTTTTGTAGTTATGTGACCTATAAGAAACCTTTGCCTAGATCACAAAAATACACTGTTTCCCTCCTAAAGCTTAATGGTTTGCACTTTTACATTTAGATTTAGGATCCATCTTGAGTTAATTTTGTGGATGGTGTGAGGTAGGGCTCAAGGTTCATTTTTCCTCTCTGTGGCTATCCTATTATTCCAGTGTCATTTGTTGAAAAGACTCTTCCCCAATCAGTTGCTTTGGTGCCTTTGTTAAAATAACTGGTAATGTAAGTGATTCTGTTTCTAGAATTGTTTCATTGATCTATTTATCCATCCTAAAGGAATGATTACTAATTTGTAAAGTATTTTTGCAAGTGGTGGTAGGCGGTGCCCACATGTCCATGGAAATCTTTTTGCTGTCATTTCTTAATTACTGTAGCATTATAAAAAACCTTGAAGTCAGGTAGTAATAAGTCTTCCAGCTTTGTTCTCTACTCTCCTCCCCCCCCCCCCAGATTATTTTGATTCTAGGTTCTTTGCATTTTTCTAAATTTTATTTTCAGCTTGTAAATTTCTAGCCTAAAAACTACTGGGGTTATAATTGGGATTGTATTTAATTTTTTAAAAAGTAAGTCTTATTGAGATATAACTCACATGCCACAAAATTATCCATTTAAAGTGTACATTTCAGTGTTTTTTAGTATATTCACAGACCTGTTCAGCTATTACTACATTCAGTTTTAGAACATTTTTTATCATATCTGAAAAAAACCTTGTACCCTTTAAACTGTCATATGCTTACTCTCCCTGCCTCCTACCAATCTACTTTCTATCTCTATAGATATGTCTATTCAGAACATTTTGTATAAATATAATCATGATATGGTGTTATGGACTGAATTCCATGCCCCCAAAATTTATATGTTGAAGCTCTAAACCCAATTTTATAGTACTTGGAGATGTGGTCTTTGGCGGGGGTAGAGAAGTAAGATTAAGTGAGGTCATAAGATAAGGCCCTAGTACTATAGGATTGGTGTCTTTATAAAAAGAGGAAGAGACACCAGAACTCTCTCTCCGAGAACACAGGGAGAAGGCAGCTGTGTACAAGTCAGGAAAGGAGTCCTCACCAGAAACGAGCCCTGATGGCACCTTGGTCTTGGACTAATGGCCTGCAGAACTGCGCAGTGCTCTGAGAGTGTGCTAGGTGAGTGTATGCTTCAGTCGTGATTCCTCTATGATGAATGCTTATGGGTATAATGACCATATCAGAAAGGATGTAATTGAAGGCTTTGAATATTTTCTAATTTTATTCCAGAGAAATTGTAACTGTGTGCACTCTGACCCCCGGTGGATAGAAGCTCCCATTTTCCTGCATTTTGGCTGTCATTGGGGTTTTTTCTTTAAACCTTTGTTAATTTAGTAGCTGCAGATTAATATATTGCCAAGAAACAGAAGTCAGGCTGGACCAAATAAGCAAAAAAATTCCCTGGATGCAAACTAGAGCTGGGTGCTAGGTAAGAATTATGAGCCTCTGTGGCAGCTTTTAAGGATTTGGATGAGAGGTGGGCTGGAAGATGGTGGCTACACAGAAAAGGAGATAAAGCCTCAGGCAAATGGTGGGGGTAATGCCCCCATGTCCTTAGAAATCTTTAGTGAGGAAATGAACTGGAAAACAAAATTACTGATCCACTGTTCCAGGAAGGCAACTAGGAAACCAGTTTGAGCTGAGTTCTGGATGTGAGGGTAGTATGGAAAGTCTATCTTGGGAATTTGTCACTTTGAGTTTGTCTACCAACTTGTTACAGGATTTCCTCAAGCTCGAAATTAATGTGGAAACCACTGAAAGTGAGATTTAAAAGTATATAAAGTTATGAAGCAGAGGAGAGAGTTCACAGGAACAAGTCAGCACGTAGAATGAACAGAACTGGAGCCTCAGGAACTGCAACAATAGGATCTTTAGAGAGTGAGCGCCTCTTAAGTATGTTAAGACAATTAGTGATATGCAGAATCAAAAATGTACAGGAACAAAACACTGGAGAATAAGATTTTTAAAAGGACCAGGAAATTCTACAAATATAAAATACAGTCATTAACAGTAACCAGCAAATGTGACATAGCTGAGAGAATCACTTAATCAGACGGTAGATCCAGGAAAATTAGGAAGTTTGGACAAAGAGGGAAAGTGATGGCGAATGACTGAAGAAATAAAGTGAGATGGGGAAGGAAGGTGACATGAATATGCCCGACATACATGTAGTAGAAAAAATAGGAAAAGGTGGAAGGGGGGGATCAGAGGAGATAACCCAAGAATTTATCAGAATTGATGAAAAGGAAAATAGGCATGCCAGATTTTAAGGTAACCATTACATGAATACAAATAAAATGTGTAATGCCAACATAATAAAAACTATAGTGTAACAGGGAATATTGACCCATTAGAAAGGGCAAAGGGAGAAAACAAGCATAAAGGAAAAAAAATTAAAATAGGAAACACAAAATATGGTAGAAGTTAATCCAATTAGCAATATAAAACAATAAAATCTTAAAACCAAACTTGTCCATCAGAGATTATTAGACTCGTTTTTTTTAAAGTGAATTTTTCAATGGTGGTGAGCATAGACACATCAAAACATTGATGAGAAACATCATGTATCGGCTGCCTCCTGCATGCCCACTACTGGGGATCGAGTCCGAAACCCAAGGCATATGCTCTGACTGGGAATCAAACCATGACCTCCTGGTCCATAGGTCAGTGCCCAATCACTGAGCCACACGGCCGGGCCAGTATAAAAGATCTGAAAAACAGACCAGCTTGCTCTGATGGATCCCAGCAGTCAGAGAATGGATATTGCCTTCAAGCACATACAAAGAAAATCATATTCAGCTGTAAGTCTCATCACATTTCAAAAAAACTATAAAAAAGATAGCATCCTCTGTTTAATTTAAAAATGAAATTACGTGTTTTTAAGGTAAAGGAAAATACACCTTTGAATCTAAAAAATTCTAAATCACTTAATCAAGAGAACTAATAATGGAAAAAAATAAAATATAACTAATAAGGAAAACACATATCAGACCCTGGTGATGCAGCCAAAGTGGTATGGAGGAGAAAATCTGTAGTTTTCAAAGCTTATATTAGAAAGAGCAAAGTGGAGAAATTGTAAAGCTAAGCAACCAAAGCAAGGATTTATAGAAAAAAGAAAGCAAATGTGAAGAAATAAAAAGAAAAGAAATAAAGATACAGTGATTAAAATTAATAAGTTGCAAACCGGTTCTTTGAAAAGACTAATAGACAAGCCTCTGGCAAAATTAATTATAAAAAATATTTAAAATAAATAAGGCCTTTTTTTAAAAAAGAGAAGACTAAACAACTGGGCAGTCTACTTGAAAACTTAATGAAATGGGCAGTCTAAAAATAGCAATACATAATAGTGGGAAAGGATAGACCATATAATACACTGTGTGTGACACATTGCTCATTATCATATACAGTTGTACTCAAGGTAGATTAGAAACCTCAATGTGCAAATCAAATTTAAAAGAAAGTAGAATCATGCCAAAAATTGAACCCACCAAATGATCATTAACAACAAGAGAGTGGATAAATTGTTGTAAATCTGTACTATGTGGTATATTGCATACAAATGGAGCTGTCTCATCTTAACAGAAGCAAATGACAGGAGCAAATGTGCATGTTACAACTTGTGTAATCTCAAGTTTGAAAACAAAATAACTTCATATATAGTTAGCCAGTAAAATAGAAAAACTTCCATAGGAATGATAGGCACCAAACCATGGGTATCTTTGCCCCTAGGAACAGTGGAAGGAGGAGTGGATTATGGAGCAGTACATAGTAATAATCAGTCATAATCTGTACCACGTCATTTCCTAAAACATTAGGGAGGTTTTGGATGGAATGAGACGAGTGGGAAATAGTAAGATTTTTTACAATTGGGTCATGAGCTTCATTTTATATTATAATCCGTGATTCTCTCTGCATTGGAAACATTTAATAAAATGATTCATTGTTTTAAGGCATAGTTTTTTTTTATTATTACTAAGGTTGAGGAATTTGGGGGGGGAGGCCATTAATACATATTTCTTTTAGCTTTTGGATTTTCTGTTGAAATATTTTGCCCATGTTTCCGTAGAGATTAACTTTCTATATTGCTTTAAATTACCTTAATTTATTAAAGATAGTAACTCTGTTAGTTTAAAATATTTTTTATTAAAATACTTACAAATTTTCAGATTAAGTATTTACGACTTTGGCCTTCTTCAAACTGAGATAAAAAATATAATACTTGTATATTTTCTTTGTTTTATGGTTCCAGTCTGTATATTTTCTTAGTCTACTTATATTTTTAATGTGGCTTATTTTTTAAATTTCTTCTTGCCATAATGTTACTTACTGAATAATCTATCTTTACTCACTGGCTTGAAATAGCTCTATTAGTTCTTAAAATATACCACTAAAGATTTAAAAAAAAAAAAAATATATATATATATATATATATATGAATATTCTGTTTTGTTGATATTTCTTTCTACCTGAATCAGTTTAATTTTTTCCAAGTAAAATACATGCTGATACACTAAAATAGTATTAAAGGTTATAACAAAACTAGAGGCCTGGTGCACCTCAGCCTGGTGCCGCGCTGCTCCGGGCCCTGCTGTGTTGCCATGGGGGCGAGAGAGGCTCTCGCCACTCACCTGAGCTCTGAGCTCTGTTTCTGGCGCCTGTCGGTCAGCTGAGCAACGCTCCCGCTGTGGGAGTGCACTGACCACCAGGAGGCAGCTCCTGCATTGAGCGTCTGCCCCCTGGTGGTCAGTGCACATCATAGTGACCTATCAAACGGTCTACCAGTTGACCAGTCGCTTAGGGTTTTATATATATAGACTAGGAGCCCAGTGCATGAATTCATGCACCTTGAAAGGAACTGTGGGCCGTGAGGCTGTGGTGGGCACGGGGGCAGGTCTCAGCCCATCCTCCAAGTTCCCGCCTGGCCCCTCCCACCGCAGCCCCCGGTCCCCTGTCTGCCTGCAGCCCCACTTCTGCAGCTGCCACCGGGTGCCAGCAGTGGGTGCTAGTGCCCAGTGGGACCGCGGCATGCGGGAGCAAAGGATTTTCAGTAACCACCAGAGGCTCACCCCGATGATAGCAACCGGCACCCCACCTTGGTCTGGCACCCCAGCTCACCTGCTCCACCATCCTGCCGCAACTGACGCCCTCCATGTTCTGCACTCTGCCACCTGCTGTTGATGCCCACCATGTACTGCGTGTGCCCCGATGGTCAGCGCACGTCATAGCAACCGGTTGTTCTGCCATTCGGTCTATTTGCATATTAGCCTTTTATTGTATAGGATAGCCTTTTCTGCCTCACCAACCCCCATTCCCATTCTCTCCACTACCTCTCCCCAGAGGCAGCTGTTTTAGACTTTGGCTGTTTCTTCTGTTTTTTACACATCTCTATAATTCTCAGTAGTGCATGTCCACTGCTCTTGTGGTTAATCATGTTTGACACCTGCAACTTTTCTGTTGGAATAACAGGATTTGGTCTCTTGCCTGCCATTTCTTCTGCTTTTTTGTCCTTCACCCTCAAAATGTATCTTTGTTTAAATCTACTACTAATCATTTTAAAATAAAGTTTTGGTTGTTTCTATATTTTTTAATGTATGCTTCTGAAAATATAGCTAAGCGTTGTAATAGACTGTGATTATTACCTTTTTGTTTTTATTGAAGTAGGTAATTGCAACCTTTCCTTTGTACCTGTTGCCTTCTCATACACTTGGGACAGTTTTCCTAGAGAAAGTCTCATTCAGTGGTTTTCAACCTTCCTAATGCCGCGACCCTTTAATACAGTTCCTCATGTTGTGGTGACCCCCAATTTCATTGTTACAGATTGAACATAATTAACACATAGTGATTAATCACAAAAACAATATGTAATTATATATGTGTTTTCCGATGGTCCTAGGCGACCCCTGTAAAAGGGTCGCGACCCACAGGTTGAGAATCGCTGCAATTAAATGATCTAGAACAGCGGTTCTCAACCCATGGGTCGAGACCCCTTTGGGGATCGAATGACCCTTTCACAGGGGTCGCCTAAGACCATCGGAAAACACATATATAATTACATACTGTTTTTGTGATTAATCAGTATGCTTTAATTATGTTCAGTTTGTAACAGTGAAATTGGGGGTCACCACAACATGAGGAACTGTATTAAAGGGTCGCGGCATTAGGAAGGTTGAGAACCACTGATCTAGAAGGTCCAGTGTTTTTTTGGCGCCTTTCCTCCTGGACTTTCTCTCTTCCTCCTGGGCTGGCTGCTTGCAAGGCTTGCAGACAAACTTATGAATGGGGCTGGTTCACTTTTACCTTTATTGGGATGTGAATAATGGGGTCTCTTCTCCACTCTAGTTTTCAATAAATAGACTTTGTTGCTACATTGGAAATGTACTGATGTTGAGATATAAGAAAATACATTCCTATTGATAACTGTTTATTATCGAGGGTGCATGTTGATTTCCTTAACTTTTCTCCAAGTCATGTTTATAACTACTGCACGAGTGTTCACCAGTCAAACCAAACGCGAGGGGCTGGCGTCCCTCCTTCTAAATCGAAAAAGGGGCAAACGCCTGGGGGAGCGCAATTTGTTGGCTTGGAATTATACAAACGACTTAAAGAATTTTTGAAGAATTACTTGACAAATCTTCTTAAGGTAAGACGTTTGACAAATATGCTGAGCATTTCTAATAGAACATTAAAAAGATAGTGAAATAATAAATCTAATTTCAGTGCTAAATCTTTCACTGTCATTTGTTCATTGTTTTCATCATTGAGTTTGCGTGCGGGTGTTTTGTTAATTTGTTAAATTAGGAGTTTTCGATATCCTTACATTATAGTAATACTCTTTCCTTAAATTGCTAACCATTTTGTGATTTGGTTGTTAGAAATTGATGAACTGTTTAAAGTATATAATTATGAATTCAAATGACCTGTATTGTACTTGGAACCCAATGTGCTGTTCTGAATCAGAATGTACGTGTGATTGTGAGGTTTTCCAACCTATAGTAACCACATTTTCCCAATGTGAATCTTGCCTTTTACACACAATCACATGGTATATCTCCGAGCTACAATGAAATTGTGCCCTTGGCTAGGATGGGTTTCACTAGAACACCATTGCCTTCAAGTGTGGGTTCCTCCTGCTCTGAGCTTCTCGCTTGGGCAGCGATGGAGTTTTTCCCCTTCATCTTCTGCCTTTTTCTTCCCCAGTCTCCATCCTCTGTAGCAAAGGCAGTGTGATGCCTTCCATCCAGCCACAGGATGGGCCAGTGGCTCCTGCATCTGGTGCTACACGTATTACATAGAGTGAGTGAAGACATCTCTACTCTTTACTCTGGGAATTGGCGTTCTGTGTATATATTTTTAAAGATTTTTTTATTTACACAGATAATAGGCAAAAATTTCAGCATATTTCAAAATTGTTTTTTAAATATATTTTACAAGCTAATTGGAAACTTTAAGCATTCTAACAGAATAGATTGACCACAGGTTATGACTTAGATAGTATCCTTTTCATGTTCCCTAAACTGTTTCTAATGTCTTACTGAAGCTACTGTGTCCTCCTTGTTTTTATTAAGAACACTGTAAAATGAACACTGGAATTATTCTTTAGTATTAAAGTAAAGAACGTATTTTGTGTTGTATAAAGTATTTATAGCCATGCTATCAGTGAGATTGTTTTTTTAAAAAGGTCGAATAGTATAATCCAGAATAGCTTAACTTTACATTTGATTTCTTATTATGTAAATTTAAATGAACAAAAGTGTGGTTGTATCACGATATGATCAGGTTTTCATAGGGCTGTTGGATTGCTGTGGACCATATAGTGTGGGGCTGTTTTACATGACCCTGAGTCTGAGAGCAATTACTGGGCTCGCCCAGGCCCTTCGTTCTTGTGCACAGTCACGGAGGTGCGCCCTCCCTCTGGCTCCACCTCCTGTGTTCTCCTGTACAGCACTTCTCTGTGATTCTGCCATTTCATGCTCCGTGTTAAGGGATAACACTCTGTAGATGTTATTAATACCTAAGAAAAAATTTCAAGTTAGTTTTCTTCAAATAAAAATTTGTGATTTAAGTTACAGCTCAGTAAAAATAATTTTCGTTAATGTACAGTTTCCTCATGAAGTCTTGTTAACAAATTATACTTATTATAAAAATGTAACAGATTACCGCAAAAAGCTTTAAATTTTTATAATTTTTAAGTAAACCTAATGAAGAAGGAAGATGAATTTAAAAATAAATGGTATTGGCCCATGATCTAAATTGTGAACAAGACATGTTAATCTTCTAACAGACAAAAGATATCAAAAGGATGATTTTGAGGTGAATTCTTGTTTGTTAACAAAAAGGAATTACTCTCATACTCTAAAATTGAGGGTTCTTTTTATGAGTGTGTATATATATTTAACACCATGAAAAAAATGCCAGTTTGAGATGAAATAATTTTAAATAAAATCCTCTCTTTAGTCCTCATGAGCCATATCCTTGTGAAAATTCAAATTAATGAGCATGTTTTTGTAAACAGAATAATTTAAAGAACCCATCTAGAACCATATCCATTAATGTGTTTTAAAAACAATATGTTTGTTTTAGTTAGCTTTTATTATGTGACACAGTAGTCACCTTTAAAGCTGTAGTTCCCTTGTTTTCAGGATGGAGAAGACTTGATGGATGAGAGTGTACTGAAGTTCTACACTCAGCAGTGGGAAGATTACCGGTTTTCCAGCAAAGTTCTGAATGGAATTTGTGCCTACCTCAATAGACATTGGGTTCGCCGTGAATGTGATGAAGGACGAAAAGGAATATATGAAATCTATTCTGTAAGACTTCTTAGAACACCTTTCAAATGTCTGTTTTCTTAGTGATGTGTCATCTTTTCAGTTGGGGGAATCTAGGCAAATGTTAAGCTATTTTCAGAATAGTAGGCTAATTTCCCTCGTTTTAATTTATCAATAAATGACCCTTAATTTGTGGCAAGTAGGGAGAAGGGTGAGTAAACCAGAGATCTAAAATTCAACCTGCACACTTCTGCGGTTTCTCATTAAAAGTTCCTTCTTCATTTATTTGACCAGCCATCAGGTTTCACTGAAAGCCTGACTCCTGGCTGAGTCAGGCCCATCAGGGCCCTTCCCTGACACTCCAGCCAGGATCTGGGAAACTGCTTCGCAGAGAGGACTGTGAAATCCCTCTCCCCTCACTTTATACAGTAACATGATATCCAGAATGATCGTTGTAGAGTTTACAATTGATGGTGGTGGTTGTTTTTTTTAAGACTGCGTGAAAATAAATTTTGAAGCTAATTTGTTAAATCACCTTCATTAATAAGTTTCTTCAGTCAAGGAAGTTTTTGCTAGGCTCACTGGTTTACACAGTGTAGTCCCCAAACCTGCAGCATCACTTCACCTGGGAGCTTGTTAGGAGTGCTAATTATTGGGCCTCAGCCTAGACTTAATCAGAAGCTCTGGAAATGGGCCCAGCAGTCTGTTTTAGCAAGCCCTCTGGTGCATAGTCGAGTTGGAGACTCTGTTGTGACTTGTTGACAGGAGGACTCAGAGCAGCATGGCCTGTTTGTTGATGATGGGGTATTGGGTAACCAGACAGGACCCCTTAAGAACCAGTAGTGTGAAAATGTCAAGTTCTGCATAATTAGATTATCCCTATGTCCAAGAATGTTGTGTGATAGCAGGGTTGCTTTACCCTCACAAATGTAGTTGAAAGAAAAACAATGTATCACAGACTCGTGGCACTTTTTTTTTTTTTTTTTAAATATATTTTATTGATTTTTTACAGAGAGGAAGGGAGAGAGATAGAGAGTTAGAAACATCGATCAGCTGCCTCCTGCACATCTCCTACTGGGGATGTGCCCGCAACCAAGGTACATGCCCTTGACCGGAATTGAACCCGGGACCTTTCAGTCCGCAGGCCGACGCTCTATCCACTGAGCCAAACCGGTTTCGGCACATTTTTATCATTTATATGTACAGCTCAATTTCTATACCAAAGCATCATTGCTCCATAATTGTGCTCTGTTATATAGTTATGTGGTTTTAACAAAACTTGCTGGGTTCAGTGTTTTCATTTGAGCTTTTTGTACTTCCCCCTTTATTTTCCACTTACAAAATGCTCTCTTGTCCATTTAGGAATCGGCATGATTTGAGTCAGTTTCCTCTTGGAAGCCTGCTTGACCTACAATACATCCACCCTCTGTTAACATCACACAGTCCTAAAAATCATTAATTTTCTTAACTTTTTTCTAGCATATTTAGTAGCAGTTAAAGCAAATATAAAGAAGTGCAAATATACTTTATAGAGTATGTTTCTTAAGATTCAACTGCTTTTTAAAAAAATTACTTTCAACATTCATACTTAATACATCCTTAAATGCTACAATTACTGTTTGGAAATACAACGTACAGCCATAAGTTTTTAGGAAAGGGTAGAAGCAGTATTTTCTGTATATGCTCTTCTGATGAGCCTGTTTAATTCATTTAAAGTTCAAGTGTCAGTCAACACTGAACAGTTCTTGCACATTAACCTCTTGTTTTGTCTTCCAGAATCTCCAGAGGGTGGGGATGGGGATGCTTTGTTACCAAATGTAAAGTTTCACTTTTTTCCTAATTATTCTTTTTTTCCTTTTTAATTATAAGAAGTTGTTGGTTTCATAAACTGTATATGAAAAAAAACGTTGTTGGCTTCCTTTCAAGTCAACCATGGAAATAAATTAATTTTGTTACTGACATATTGAAGTGATCCAGCAAGCATTCCCCCCCTCCCCCCCATCTGTTCCTCTGAGTCTCCTCTGGTTTATGCTGGTCCTGCTTTCTTAGCTGCCTGGTTCTTCTTCCTTTCTCCCTTCCCTCTAAGCCTGTCTTAATTTAGAAAAAATGTTTGGAAAAAGTTATTTTTAAAGGTGTAGTATGTCTTTCCTGTAAATTCTCGGCCACCACATTGCATTTTCCCCACTGCCCACCGGTGGCCTCACTCTGCATCAGAGAGGAACACTAGAGTACATGTTGTTCATGCTTTATTAAAAATACTTTTAAATATCACTTTCAGGTGTGTGTGTGTGTGTGTGTGTGTGTGTGTGTGTGTGTAAGTACCACTCAGTGAAAGTTCAGTATACAAATTAAATTTTCATATAATTCAGAAAGATGTCTTACATAAACCCAGTTTTATCTTTGGTTGCATTTGGGGAAAATAAGACTGATAACATTTATGTTTAAGTGAGTTTCTCAACAGTGTAAATGAGTGTTACAGTGTCTTAAATGTGAATATTATTTTAGCTGAATAATACCGCTCTCAACAAACAGTTTAAAAGTCATGCATGAATTATAACATTTTTTTGGGGGGGGGGGAGCCTTTTTATAGTAACTTTCTGATATAACATCTGTGGACATTTTTAAAAGTTTTAAAAATTATCTTCATTAAGTGTGTTGTGAGGTAAAAACTTAAATTTGGCCTAGGGAATGTTATAGATTGCATCTACAGGTGCCCTTTAAACTGATACATATGTTCTCCTTAATCTCAATTTTTTTCTGAAGTGTGTGCTGATAAAGAGCTGTGTTGTGATGCCTCTTGGAGGTGCTAACTCAGAGTGGCTCTGATTTCATCGTGATGACAGATTTACTGAGTTATAATCTAGAACTATTGATCAGTATGATCTAGGGTCCAGCTAGTTGCTGTGACTTCAGTCTTAGAAAAACACAGTGAAAGTATAGACATTTTACACTTTCCTTTTTCTTTTCATCCAGCTCGCATTGGTGACTTGGAGAGATTGTCTATTCAGGCCCTTGAACAAACAGGTACTGTTGGAGTGTATATGCCACTTTCCTTATGAAACCCCTACAGATTTCATCTCTCAGCCATTGTCTTCCTATCTCCTTTGGAACGTCTCAATAGTATCTCTCATCTTCGCATTGTTTAATGGATTTAAATGTTTAAAAGATATGTAGTAATACAATACATACGTAGCCTGTAATCTACACATCTTTTTCCTATGTCCTTTCTGAAGGTAACCAATGCTGTTTTAAAACTGATTGAAAAGGAAAGAAATGGTGAAACCATCAATACAAGACTGATTAGTGGAGTTGTACAGTCTTATGGTAAACAGTTTTCCTTTAATTTATTCAATGTTGTCATATCAAATATCAGTTATAACAGTACTCCAACAGATTTATTTTAAAATATTTTATCAAGATTACAGGTAGAATTTACAAGGGTACTTAATAATTCTCTTAAAGTTAGTGTGATTCTATTTGATATTACCCATCATAAAATTGTTTGGTCCTTGTACCTTAAGGAAAATTTGATGTAATAGACATTTGAATTATTTTCTTTTCTGGTCTCATGCTGAATTACTGGATATATAATATGACAGTGTCATTAATGGAGGTGAATTATAACCAGAAATTTATATCAGCTTGGAAAATTGAGATGGAAAAACCAGTAAAGTCTTACACTTTTTAAAATGTGGGTAGCATTGTTTGTTTGTTTTTTGTTTTTGTTTTTTAAGTTTAAAAATCATTTTTATTATTTCTACACTGTCAGGAAATATAAAAAGTTTTCTAAAGAAGCTTCATGATAACTTTGAAGCATGCCTGGCCATTGGTCAGAATTACTTCCTTTTGTATGTCTTGTATGGTTTTTCATTTTTTATTTTATGGAAACAGTGTACTTTAATACTAGTGAATAACAGACTTTATGTCCTGCCATTTCACATTTACCTTTTAAGCATAACTTAAATTGGATGCTACACCTAAGTATATTCTGTAAAATATAAAAAATAGGGTAATTGAAATACACTTTATATTTCTTTCTAGTGGAATTGGGGCTGAATGAAGATGATGCATTTGCGAAGGGTCCTACGTTAACAGTGTATAAAGAATCCTTTGAGTCTCAGTTTTTGGCTGATACAGAGAGATTTTATACCAGAGAGAGTACTGAATTCTTGCAGCAGAACCCAGTTACTGAATACATGAAAAAGGTGAGCTTCAACAAAGTACCTTAAGTGGCCTTCAATGAAAATTACTGCTGTCAGATGAATTCTTCTCTTTAGTATATTATGTGCAACTTTCTTCGTGGGCAGTGTGACTGTGTGTCTATAGCAGGTGCAAATGGTTTTGATTGGTCTAGGAGCTATTGTAAATTAGTTTAATAATCACAACTCAGTGCTGTCTTCACTGTTCTAAAGAGAGAAGCATAATAGCTGTATGACTTGTATGTTTTGCACTGTCTCTCCTAGAATGTATCTCGACATTAGTGGGAACCACAGTCTCACCAGGTTGAGAGAAAATAAGTTTTAAACAAATAGTCTCAAATTTGCAGACTTTAAGCTTTGCTTTTTTGTTTATAAAATATCCCCTACCCCTAGCTGGTTTGGCTCAGTAGTTAGAGCATCAGCCTGTGGACTAGAGAGTCCCGGGTTCGATTCCAGTCAAGGGCACATGCTTGGATTGCAGGCTTGATCCCCAGTAGGCGGCATGCAGGAAGTAGCCAATCATGATTCTTTCATTGATGTTTCTGTCTCTATCTCCCTCTCCCTTCCCCTCTGAAATCAATACAGAAATTTTTTTTAAATCCCCTAATAATCTGCGACACAGGCTTCTAGTCTATGTTAGAGGAGAGACTTTCCTAACACAACAGGACCCCGTCCTTGTGCAGAAGGTCAGAATGGGCCTGGATCATGAGCCTTCTCTGTACCCAGTGAGGTTATGATGAAGTTCTAGTGTGGTGGTTCCTTGTTCTCTTTCTTGGTGATCCAGGTATCTTAGATAAACATTCTGAGGAGTGACCCAGGTCCAGAGTTAGCGAACTTTCTGCAAAGGGCCACACAGTAAATGTTTTAGACTTTGTGCAACTTGTGGTCTCCATGCAGCTGTTCAGCTCTGCTGCTGTGGTGGGAAAGCAGCCATGGCAACATCTACATAGATAGGTGTGGCTGTGTTCCAATCAGACTTTACTTAAGGGCAGGGTTTGGCTCCACCAATATGTACGAGATGTACAACGAGATTTCCAGGGAATCTGAGGCCAACTATGTCTGCTGTGTGCTTTGCCCCTTGTGCTCTTTTCCTGGGAGAGCACGTGGACTATAGAAGCAATTTTTCTGCAAACTGAAATAGAAAGCTAGTAAGGCAGCTTAATAAGACCAGATGCTCCCTCTCGAACCACATTTTTGTGATGTTCTTGGTGTATTTCCCATAGGGTTGTGATTATAAGTGGGCTTTAGAAGTTTGACATTGAAAGTCCTTAACAAATTTCTGATATCTCACAACCTAACAAAAACAGAACTCTTGAAAAGTATTGTACTTGGAATTGTAATAGTTCTTTGTGTATATTTGTGGGTTAAGTCAGCTTTTGTATGCTGACCTGGAACCTAACCAGCTTGTCCAGAGTTTCAAACAGCTGCCTACAAATGGACTTTTGAAACATAATCTGTTTTGAATCTTAGCATTGCCTGTTATTTAATTTTAGTTTGGCAGTGTAGTTTTTATAAATACATCTTTTATGGAATTCTATTTATGGTGAGTCTTTTAAAATGGTGCATATTTTAAAAGTGGGGCCATTTACTTTAGTCAAGGTGCACATCCACAGCAGTGGGTGGGTGAGCCTGTTCTTTCCATGAATTTTGACGTGGACTGAGGTCCTACCAGCACCCGCCCTGAGGAAAGTGTACTAGTAGTAACTTGTTGCAAGGAAATCAGCTTTTTAGACCAGGGGTCCTCAAACTACGGCCCGCGGGCCACATGCAAATACAAATATTGTATTTGTTCCCGTTTTGTTTTTTTACTTCAAAATAAGATATGTGCAGTGTGCATAGGAATTTGTTCATAGTTGTTTTTTTTTAAACTATAGTCCGGCCCTCCAATGGTCTGAGGGACAGTGAACTGGCCCCCTGTTTAAAAAGTTTGAGGACCCCTGTTTTAGACCATAAGCACGCCCCAAGCAGGGCATTTGGTAATCCTCACCCGAGGATATTCTTCCATTTTTATTTATTTATTTTTTTTGAGAGAGAATGGAAGGGAGAGGAATAGACACAGAGAGAAAAACATCAGTGTGAGAGAGGCACATTGATTGGTTGCCTCCCACACACACCCCGACCAGGGGTCGGGGAGCAGGCCTGCAACCAAGGTACATGCCCTTGACCAGAATTGAACCTGGGACCCTTCAATTCAAAGGCCAACACTCTATCCACTGAGCCAGGCTGGCTTGGGCGGTAGTCTGTTTTTAAAATCAGGCATGGAACCAATGGCAATGTGAAGAGCAAAGATTTGTAATGGCCGGGGTGTTTTCAACCCAGTATGGGCCTGCCTTCCAGGGAGCAGGATGCTTCCTGCATCCTGGTTTTCTTAGAGTGGATTTCTTTCTAGAGGGCTAAAGGTTTGGTCCAAATTGATTGGATCTTATCATACATGATTTTCATCACATTCAGGAAGTCCTTATGCATAGAATCTATGAGCACAAAGTTGCAATTAACCATGCAAACAGTTCTGCTCTTACCTACACATAACTTTGCATCTCAAAACCGGGCTATAAGTCTAGTTTTAAATCCCCACTCCACCATTTACTAGGGGATTGACCTTAATCTTTTGTTTCTCAGATTCTTCATCTGTAAAATGGGACTAATAAGCTATTGTAGATATACATGTTATATTTGGCAAACAGCAAAGCATGATGTATTTGTTACTATACTTGTGCATTGATCAGAATCTCCATATGTCTGGGTGTGTGCAACACCATAGAATAAAGATGGCCCATTTTATTCAGTGACTTAAGGTGGAATTATGTTTATATTACAACATGTTATCGGGAAATAGAATACAAAACTCATGAACAATACTGAGATAAAGCGTGAATATCGAGAAATTCGTATTCTGCTTTCAGCAGCCAAATTGGACTGAATATCCACATACTCTGGGGGTCTCTGTCCTTATTTCTGTGTTATGAGTGGAAGGTCTGGAGGATCTTTGGCTTCTCTTTCTAAGGAGGCTTCAGTGAATGAGCAACCCTGAGCCACATCAGTATTTTTTTTTAATATATTTTTTATTGATTTCAGAGAGGAAGGGAAAGGGAGAGAGAGAGAGAAACATCAATGATGATGAGAGAGAATCATTGATCGGCTGTCTCCTGCACGCCCCCTACTGGGGATCGAGCCCGCAACCCAGGCATGTGCCCTTGACCAGAATAGAATCTGGGACCCACCCCTCAGTCCATAGGCCAATGGTCTATCCACTGAGCCAAACCGGCTAGGGTGCCACATCAGTATTTTAATGTATCTTGCAGTCTTGTCACTGAGACTAATCTGAGCTACAAAAATATCTGACTACTCTAGGTTTCTAATGTCATTTTAAAAACTTTAAAAATAAACTATGTCTTACTTCAGCAATTTTCAACCTTTTTCATCTCATGGCACACATATACTAATTATTAAAATTCTGCAGGACACCAAAAAAATACATTTGTTTGCTGATCCGACACAATAAAATAGGTATAATTTTGACTCATTCACACCAGGCAGTTATCTTTGTGTTGGTTGTCATTTTTAAAAATTTGACAATCGAAGGGAAAAGAGGTGGGTCCCCTTGACTAAATAGTCAAGTATTGCATGTTGTTTTTTGTTTGTTAGTTTTTAAAATATATTTTTATTGATTTCAGAGAGGAAGGAAAAGGGAGAGAGAGATAGAAACATCAATGATGAGAGAGAATCATTGATAGGCTGCTTCCTGCATACACCCTCACTGGGATCAAGCCTGCAACCTAGGCATGTCCCCTGACTGGTAATTGAACCGTGACCACCTGGTTCATAGGTTGACGCTCAACCAATGAGCCATGCCGGCGGGCAAGTATTGCATGTTTTTAAAATTTTGCAGCACACAGGTTGAAAATTGTTTCCTTACCTTTTTTTGTTGTTGTTTTTACTGCAAACTGATTCTAATAGAATTATTAGGGATAGGACAGTTATATTTAGTCATTTTGAATTTGATCTTGGTATTCTAATATACTTTCCTCCAATCCTCCAAGTACAGTGACAATCAAGAGCTTGACTTAAAATCAACAAAGAATGTCATGCCTGAAACCTAATACTACAACAATATAACACCTAGGACCTTGGTTTCTTTACTTGTGTGTAAAATAAGTGATTGCTGAGGCCCCTTAGGTACCAGTTACGGTTCCCTTCCCTCTGGGCTGCTGCAGGAAGCGTTTATAGAATGCTTCTACTTTGTAGACCAAGAGGTGGAGAGCCTGTGCCCCCAGAATAAATCAGCCCTGTTTGGGAAGGGATAAAAGCTTGCTGCCAGAGAAGGCAAAGTTTTTAAGAGATGAATTTTTGCTGCCCAAAGTGATTATGTTCTTCCAGGAAATGATTTAACTTAAGACAGAAAGTGGCACTTTGGGGTTTACATGCTCTATATTTCATCAGCTTTAACTCTTAAAGTATCCGGCTTAATGAAATATTAGATAGGAAGCAGCAGGTTCTTAACGTAGAACTTCTGAGTTCAAGCACATAAAGATCTCTTAGTGTTTTTTAAAATAACTTTGTAATCAGAAAAAAATACACGTTAACTATAAACTTTTTGGAAAATATAAGTAAAACAAACGTATAAGCCTGGGACGCTGTAATTTAACTAATTAGCTCTTATTGAAAACTTTAAGTTTTTTTATTTCTTCATTTGTAAATTGTTTTTTCCTTTTCCGTGTTTTTATTTGGCTATACTCATTGATTTTTTCAGAGATTATATATTAAGGATATTGACCTTTTGATACATACTACAAATACTTTTCAAGTTTATTTATTGTTCACAATTAACTATTTAGAATGTACGTGGATCTAACTTCTGTAGTTTAAACAGTTGTCTCATTGTTAAGTCTTGACAGTTGCAAGTTCTAATTGGGGTTTTTTTATTTTATGTTTTCTTGGCTCTTGGGTGTTTATTCTTCCAGTTGAATTTTTCCAGAGTTCTCCAAAATTATGCCAAATTTAAAAATCATTTGGAGAGTATTGGCATTCTTATATTACAAAGTATAGTTTTTGTCTCTCTTATTTCAGGTCACCTGAATAATTTCAGATTATCATTAAAATATCTTTTTTGCTTTGGTAATTTAGTAGTTCCTCAGTGAAACTTTACACCACGCATATTTTTGGTGTGATGTATTGTAAAATTTATTACTTTGATTAATTTTGCTATTCTGTTAAATTGTATCTTTGTGTTATTTTTCTTTTTGAAGGGCAATGTGAGAAATTGAGACTCATAAGTAATCCAGTAGATTTCAGAGGTGCATAAATTTAATGATTGGCCAGAGATTGGCCATAATGTTTTTCTTAAAATTTAAAAAAATATGTAATTACTAATAATTATTTCCATGTGGTCATTTCTACTCCAAGTAGCTTCCAGTCAAAAGTAGTGGTTCTTGGTGTTCTACATATAGGAAGTGTCTATAGGTTTCTCAGTGTCAGATAGAAGTATTACCCCCAAAGGTGAAATGCCACACATAAAAGGAAGAAAATGGATCATTATAACCTCATTAAGTCATTAAAAGAGGAGTTTGAAGGGGAAATGTTATATTGCAGAGAAAATGGAACACATCAGGGTCCCCTTAAATATGGCTGGGATTCATCCTAAAATCAAAGTACCTCGCCCCTTTTTTTAAAATAGTTTTTTATTAGAGTATGTTTGTGAGTTTTAATTTGCCATTTTCCATTTAATAGTTTAAAATAAAAAAGAAATCAGACCTCTCACTTAACTCCTCCAGGCAGAGGCCCGTCTGCTCGAGGAGCAACGGAGAGTGCAGGTCTACCTCCACGAAAGCACTCAGGACGAGCTAGCGAGGAAGTGCGAGCAGGTGCTCATCGAGAAGCACCTGGAGATTTTTCACACAGAGTTTCAGAACTTGCTGGATGCTGATAAAAATGAAGGTGAGCCTCTGCGACTCCAAACCTGTAGATGCTTATTACGATCTATGGTTTTGAAAGTGGAATTCTTGACTTAGAGTTAACAGCATTACAACCATCAGTCAGTTTTTAAAAGATTAATGTCTGAGTGTCTACCTTGTTGTATTGATTTTGGACCGCTGGAGAGTGTTTTGGGTATGACTTGGGGAAGAGCATCTTTTCATGTTTAATTTGAAATATAGCTTGTTCTACGACTTTAGCATTAAATAATATCACCCTTAATTTCTTATTGAATATTTTTCTTTTGAAAATTCTTCAAGATGAAAAGGTGATTGATTATTTTGCCTTTCTCTTATCCCTCCCATGTTTTACTGGGATGTGTTAGGAGCTCAGTAAAAGATTGATTTGGGGATTTGGGATTTTTTTTCCTTGGCCGTCGTAAACTAACCACATGCCATACATACAATAAATGAGGAATTTTGGGGCCCTTTTGTGACTCATTTGTTTATATAGTTGAGATGGATATTTGTATCTTCTTTAATTATTCATTTTGTACAACAAATGTGTGAGTGCCTATTATGTGCTAGGCATAAATTTTATTTCAATGCTTTAGGAAGCATCAGATGTTTCCTGACAAAAAGATTTTTGTCTATTATGTTAGTGGATTCTTATAGTAAGGGGGGAATATAAAACTTATAAAAGCATGACTTCATTGTTATTGCTAGTTAAATATGTAAATGTTAAATACAAAATATTTTATTGTAATTAAGTCTTATTAAGTTAACTTAATAAGTTAACTTATTTCAGCGTATTGTACATCTCAGTATAAACACATACTTAGTGGGGTGGATATGCAGAGTTCACCTCAGTGCATAAAGGTGGTGCCTTTTTCTTTCAGATTTGGGTCGCATGTATAATCTTGTATCTCGAATCCAGGACGGCCTAGGAGAACTGAAAAAACTTTTGGAGACACATATTCATAATCAGGGTCTTGCAGCAATTGAAAAGTGTGGAGAAGCTGCTTTAAATGTAAGTACTATTTAACTTGAACTGCAGTTGGGCTTAAGCGTCTCTACGTGTGAACTGCAGGTGTGTGCAGTGTCTTCGTTCACTAGACTCCCAGAGAGAACCTCGTGTGGCTTTTTCAAGACGGTTCACAACACCTATGTAGTAAACGCCTCCAGAAACTCTTCTCTGGCGCTTTTTAGGCATTAAGGATGTCATTTCTTTATATATTTTTTCCTTTATGTCTTCTCACTATTACATTCTGTACACAGAAGATTTCTTTCATAGAAGAAGCAGGCTTTGTCACTCACAGGCCACAGGCTGTGCCTTTCAGGAGCTTTGACCTGAGAACTGCTCTCCAGTTGAGGGTCACAGGGCTGTTTGCCCTGGAAAGGCCCAGAAATGTATAGCATTTCTCCTCCACTCACCCCACCACAGGAGTTGAATGGAATATTCCTTCTAGATTACCTTATAATTCAAGTAATAATGTTACATAGGAAGTATCTGTGTCTGAGACAGGTACGTTGTCTTCAGTTTTGTCCCTATTGTGAACTTCAATTCTAATAGTGTTTGGGAGAGCTAATGGAGAAAAGTTTCTAGAACATAGTGCTATATCTGCATCAGATAACTTTTCATCTCTCTGATTTTATTGTGTTTAATTATTTTTTACCATACTACTTTTTTAAATATGTTTTTAAATTTTTTTATGTCCCTGCTGTCTTTGGAAGACTTCTTTTTCACTTTTTTTTTAAAACTATGTTTTTATTGATTTTTTTTTTAGAGAAGAAGGGAGAGAGAGATAGAAACATTGCTGAGCTGTTGGCTGCCCCACACACACCCTCTACTGGGGATGTGCCCTGCCCAGTAATCGAACCAGTGACCTCTTAGTGCATGGGAGACGCTCAACCAACTGAGCTACACCAACTGGGCTTCCTTCTCCATTTTTAATTACGGGGGTTGCTGCCTCACTCGCCGGATCTATGACTTACTAGGGGGAATGAATGTAAACCCCTTCTTCTAGGTTTATGAAATAATTTTACACTTACATGATGGGAAGGAACTGGCTTAGTAGTGGGTTTTGTGAAAAGGTTCTACAGGTTTTAGTGTAAGTCTAAGAATGAAGTCCTAGCCCTGGGACATGAGTGGTATGGCAGTGGAGCCATTGAGTGCAGACCAGGACAGCCTGTTCTGGTGCAAATCCCAACACACACACACACACACACACACACACACACACACCCTGCTGGGCCCTCCCCCCCAATCCCCGGCACTAACTGGGATCTTCCTGTCAGTTTAAAAAGAATAATGATAGTGACTATGTAAGGGGTTTTATGAATAAAATAGTTGTAAAGTGGTTATTAATTCCATGTGCTCAGCAGTGATGACTATAGTTTTTACCATTGTATACAATTTTAATTTTATAAACTTTTCTTACATCTTGACATTCCTTATTGCAAACGTAAGTGTTCCTTTTAAAGGGCTTAATATACACACCCATGTGCACATATGTGCATGTGATCCAGAAGGGGCTAACTTGATGAACATACTGTTTCAATAATGTAAGGTGTTTTCACAGTTACTAAATCAAAGCTCAACTTCGCAGTATGGGCACAGAGACGAGTTAAAAGCCAACTTTCCTTGAAATGAGTTCAGTGCTGAGTCTGTTTCTTCGGATGTGGATTAGAGTAGTTCAGATAAATGAAGCAAGTGTGCTTTTCCATGTAAACTGTTGTATATTAGATGTGAGGCTGGCTTCAGGGCACTTGTGTTCTAAGTGAATATAGTTAGGTTAAAAATATATATAATAAATTACTTTTTTTGTTTTCATAAAATAATGGAGTATTATTTCTGATGTCTGTCTTTTCCAAACTAGAGTAAGGTCCTAGATTGGAGAAGTAATCATTCTGTAATTCTCAAGTACCATTGTTTTCTTTTTCATTTGGATGCAGTCAGCTGACATGGTCAGTGAGTCTTGAATCGGATGTTTAGTTTTTCATAGCCAGTTAAAGCAGAAGTCCAGCTTCTGGGTAAAATTGTTTTTCTATTTGTGGAAACTTCATCTGCCAGCAAGAAACGGCACAAAGAAACCAGCAGTTATATTTTACTAGAAATTAAGCCTTTAAATAGTACTTTTATTACTTAAATGTCATCCACTAATTAACATGAATTGAAAAACCTAAACAAGGTTTTCCCCATGAAGAGTAATTGTATAAAGAGTAATTGTGACCATGTATTACATCTGCTTTAACTTTAAAAAGTCAGATTGCTTTTTTAATACATTATTGATTATAATTATTATTTCCATGAGAACTTTTTGTTGTTAATCCTCACCCAAGGATATTTTTCCATTGTTTTGGTGTTTTTTTTAGAGAAAGTGTGTGGGGGAGTGTAGAAACATTAATGTGAGATACATCAATTGGTTGCCTCCTGCACACGCCCCATCCTTGACCAGGAATTGAACCCGAGGCCCTTTGATGTGAGCGCTGATGCTCTACCACTGAGCCACACCAGCCAGGGCTATGAGAACCTTTTCTGTTGAACTCATGAAACTGTTTTGTTGTTGTTATTTTCCCTAATAAAGAAACATTTTTCTTTATGAAAGCAAGTACCTCTATTTTCTTCAAAGGAAGTTTTTTCTCCCTGAATTTTTGTTTTATTCTCTTATTTCTAAAGTCTCAGTGGACTCACGAGTTTGCAGGGCCATCTGACTGGTGCATGGGTGCTGGCACAATCTCCAGGTCTGAGTTACACTGCTGCCTTCGTTCACCTATGATGGGAAAGTGCTCCGAACTTGAAGAATCTCAAGAAAGAGCATGTGTACCCAGTGCTTAGCCTGGCACATAGTAGGTGTTTAAATACTTGTAAGAAAGAATCAATACAGCTGCTAAATTGTAATTTTCAGTAGGCATTAATTTTCATCACATCTGTGGTAAAATGTAGCAGATATGTTGTGACACAGCCATGATTGTTTCTCATAACCCACTGATGCTGAAAAAACAAAACAAAACAGTAGATTGTTTGAATTAGTAAAAACCATTACAATTATTATACATAATTTTAGTGAGGACTTAATTTGAGAACATAATTTTTAAATTTTGAAAATTTTTGCCAAAATAATTGAATTGGGTCATAGTATATGAGAATCATTTCTAATTAGCATATTAAATATCATAGAATACACTGCTTCAATGATTTTTTTAAGGGCTAAAAAGTTTGTGATCTAGACCTGTGATTTCATTTACACCATCAGTTTGGTTAGAAAGCAGTTCTGCTGCTAGTTATATACTGACCTAGACTGAAATTATTACAGGTTTCAAGTTGGTAATGTGATTCAAATAATAATTTATGTTAGAAACTTCAATATCTGCTTAAGAATATTCTTAAGGCATTTTTTTTCATAGTTAAAACGATTTAAAACTTAGAGGCTGTCCCTGAATACCTGACCCTTGTGGAGTCTCCACTTCACTGGCAGTTGCCCTCAGTGAGGTTTCACTAAGGAGCTGGAACACCTGCTCTTTCTTGGACCTGTCCTGACACCCAGGCCACTCAGGGCTCCAGGAATTGGGGTTGTGGTCAGGGCTCCTCTTCGAGTTCAGAGGTTTCTAGGCTGAATGACGCGGACACAGGTCAGGGGGGGTCCCTCCCACCCACCATTGTGCAGGGTGCCAGGTGTTTGGAAGAGTTCTCTCAGCTTTACAGACCCTCCTAGTAGCGGTTATTCCTGCCTCACTGAGGTACTACAGGACAAACCGGCATATTACATTGGAAACCTTGTACACAGAGAAAGAGTCACAGGTGCGATTTAGAACTGGGTGAGTGCTGAACAAAGGAGCAGTTAAGTAACTTTTTAGTGGGTGAGTTTCATAGGCAGGTTACCCCGTGTGTGCCTTCTGGACTGAACAGAGAGAATGGGCAGCATGGTACATCAGCACATTTTACTCTTCATTGAAACTCTTTTGTAAGTCAGATTGTGAAGGTGTGAGCTTGCACGAATGGGTCAGAGCACTATAGATGTGTTCAGTCCTTGGCAATAGTGAGAAAATAATCGTCATTAAAATGGAGGAGGAGGGTGCGCTCCATCCTCTTCAGACTCTTAGGGGCATCTTGAAAGTACAGCCCACACCTTCAGGTGCTTATGTTAAAAAATGGAAGCGCCAGTATGGTTGGCCCTAGGCAGGGATATATATATATATATGTATATGTATATGTATATGTATATATATATATATATATATGTATAGAGAGAGAGGGAGAGAGATTAGATATATAGATTAGATATATAGATTAGATATAGATTTTTTTTATCTCCCAAAACAACTAGTTACATGGTGCTGGCTAGTGTTGCAACTCAGAGGGCCAACAAATGTTACAGATAAAATTGAAATCATTATTTTCGTTCATTCAACAAGCACTTATGGCATTCCTTAATGTGAAGAATTCTCCATTGATATGCCTCTCATTGAATTCCCGTGACCTCATTTCCAGTTGGCTGTATTTAGTTGACTGGTTCAGTTTAAACACACGTCTTCCTTCCTCTAATTCTCAGCACAAAGGTGGCAACTGGGTAGTATGTTTCCCCCTCTCGCCCGCCTTCTGCTTGGCCTGTGGCAACATTAATAATCTAATCCTATATAATAAAGAGGTAATATGCAAATTGACCCTCACAAGATGGCTGCCTACCACCAGGCCGGCAGGGGGGTTAGTGAGGGACGACCAAATGACTGAACAGCAAGCTGCATGGGGCAACCAAGCCGGTGGGGAGCAACCAGGCCAGCAGGGAGGGGCAGTTGAGGGTGACCAGGCGGGGGGGGGGGGGCAGTTGAGGGCAATTAGGCTGGAAGTGGGGGGGGACTAGGCTGGGGGGGGGGGGGCAGTTGAGGGCAACCAGGCCAGCAGGGGGGGCAGTTGGGGGTGACCAGGCCTGTGGAGGGGAGGGGGGGGAGTTAGGAGCTACCAGGCCGGCAGGGAGGGGGCAGTTGGGGGCAACCAGGCAGGCAGGCAGGTGAGTGATTAGGAGCCAGTGGTCCAGGACTGTGAGAGGGATCCCGGATTGGAGAGGGTGCAGGCTGGGCTGAGCCCCTCTCCTCCCACCTCCCCCACCCCTGGTGCACGAATTTCATGCACCAGGTCTCTAATGTGGGATAATTTCCTACTGAGTCTGGATACCAGTCAGAATTCTCTCAAATCAGGAGGCAGCTGGCCCGTCACCTGCGGCAACAGTGACTTGTCTCAAGTCTGCCCTTTCTAAGGAGTCAGAGCCTAGACATGGCATTTCCTTGCTCTCTGAGCATTTTCTTTCCAGTCCCAAAGCTGCCATCTCAGGCTGGGCCCCATTACTTCATCTCGCTAATGATCTTTCATCTCTCCAGTTCCCATTTATTCCTCATAATACTGAGCAGTTTAATCTTTCAAAAATGCTAATTAAAGCATTAACAATTTTATTCCACATTCATTTGTTTTAAACAAGGCAAAATACAACCTCTTCCTTACGATGACATATTAAATCTATAATACTAAACAAAACTGTCTTCTAAGTTGCCTCATTCTGATCAGCTTCTTTTTCCAGTAGAAGTGTTAGCTCCCAGTGCCCTCAGCACCACCCACTCTGGTTTCCCCTCCTTCCGTCACGTGGCCTGCACGGTGCTCCTGCCTCTCGCAGTGTCCCACACAGTGTGTATTGAAGGTGGTGGTGGTGGTGGTGGTAAAGAGGAGACAACTACTATGTGGCCACCACCTCCTCTCCAGCTTTGTCCTTATTTATTTATTTATTTACTTACTTACTTACTCACTCTTCACCTGAGGATATGTGTATTGATTTTAGAGAGGGAGGGAGGCAGAGAGAGAGAAACATCGATAAATTGCATCCCATAAGTGCCATGACCGAGGATCAAACCTGCAGCCTAGGTATGTGCCCTCACTGGGAATCAAACCTGCATCCAATTGGTATACAAGACAATATGCCAACCAACCAGGCCATGCAGCCAGAGCTCCATTACTCTTTATTCACATCCTCTCCCTCACCTAAACGGATGGATCCTCACTGTTTTAAAAATACACCTCTGTGCCTGCCATTTCTTCTCTCTGCTTAGACACAGACCTTTTTTCTACCTGTTACATACCTATTTATCTTTCAGGATCCAGCTTAAATGCCATTTCTTCCATATAACCTTTCTCTATCACCCCTTTGAAATAATAATAGCATGTTAGACTATTACGTGACATTCACACTACTCTATGTCTGATGTCTGTGTAAGAGTCCTCTATAGGGATGGCTTCATCCATCTTTGTGTCCTCAGGACTCCACACAATGCCATGTACAGAATAGTGTCTCAATTTACTTAGGTTTTAATTATACTCCTCATTGTTCCCAGCAGGAATGAGGGCGGCATACACAATATATAAAAGACAGCGGGAAAGGTGAAATAAATTAGAGAGTAGCAAAAATGATAGGAACTAAGCGAAGCTAAGTGTGAAGTAGTGCTTGAAATGCTTGGGGGAAGTCTGGTGCTCATTAGCGGCGGGTCACAGATGCTCCTCCAGAAACCAGTCTGGTAAGAGAGTTTGCCACTGGAGGACAGTCAGCTCCGCGACTCAAAGTGGTCACAAAGAGTGGGCCTGGAACTTGGGAATTCCTGGATTCAGAACAGGATACTTTCCCCAGTAATGTGTACAGTCATCAGCGCCACACTTACAAGTAAATATGGCATCGGATCATGGAATGGCTTTATATTTTCCATGACATCCCTTATAGCAAAATGCCAAAATAAAGCTCAGGAACAGCCAAATAATGCAGACTTGTAAGTATTTGCTAATGAGTGCTCGGTGACACAGTTGATTCCATATTGAATTTTTAATTAACACACAATTCCACAGCAATGGGGGTTGTCATACTTCCCTACAGAGAGCTGTGTGAATAAACATAAATCAGGTTTTAAGTGTTCCATCACTCCCTGTCTTCAGGGGGACATGAAACCGCATCTTGATTTAGTGCCCCAGGTTTACTGGGACTGAGATATAAGCCAACATCAGCAGATGTGGGCTTGTGAACGCTTGGATGTCCAGGAGGCTGTTAGTCTAACAGTGGGGGTGCTAGGCTGTAGAGACAGGGAACAAAGGAGTTTATTTGCAGCTTTGAGAGAAATTGGGTGCCAACATGGGAAGGGCATCTCAGGAGCTGCTGGGGCTGTTGCTTCCAGGACTGGGAATGCTGGTGCTTATGAGAGGAAGCACCTGAAATGGAGAGTTTCACAGGCAGAAGTAAAATCGGGGAGCTCTGACCAACATAGTTTCCAGTAGAAGACTAAGCGGTGAATCTAGGCCCCTGTCAGCATTAGGGGAAAGTTGTGTGGTTTGGATTGAGAAGTTGAGTTAGAAATCATTGTAAAAGCTCGATTGCACCCTGGCCAGTTTGGCTCAGTGGACAGAGCATTGGCCTACGGACTGAAGAGTCTGGGGTTTGATTCTGGTCAAGGGCATATGCCCAGGTTGCAGGCTTGATCCCCAGTAGGGGGTGTGCAGGAGGCAGCCAATCAATGATTCTCATCATTGATGTTTCTATCTCTTTCTCTCCCTCCCTCTCTGAAATCAATAAAAATATATTTTTAAAAAGTAGAGTATAAAATTGCTGATATGGGACATTTAAAGTACTATCTGGCTCCCAAGATCAAAGATGAAGAAGGGTCTTAGGCGGTTTTAAAATCCAAGAAAACAAAACTAAGCTCTTTGAGAATTGCTTCTGAGAATTCAACATGCTTTTAAAAGTCTCTTTTGTCACCAGATTTGTACCTGAGTACATATGTAGATAATGTTTTCTGTAAATAACCTATTTTCCATTTTTATAACAAAGGGTTTTGACTATTAATGCAGTTTTTAATTGTGTGTTTTTTTCCAATTTAAATAAAAGTTGTTTGAATTTCAGATATCACAGGACAGTGCCTTCATTTGAACCTTGACTGTTGCAAGTATCCTAGGGAATTCACAATTAGTGCTACCTTTTTTGTGTAAATGTTATATATATTTTTTTCAATCTAGAGCAGCCAGATATAAATACATTAGATATAGCCATAAAAAGTACTCCAAATGCAGTAGGTGACAAGATATTTGTGAAGATTCAGTTGTCAAATTTATTTTTGTATTCTCACTTGAGCTCACTCACGAGCTCAAGAAATGAATGGGAGAATAAACAAATTCTACATATTTCATTATTTTGTCTTTTGTAAGCAAAAACTAACACTTTTTCAGAAACTTAATGTACTCAAAGTTATGTCGGTTTATAAGTATTGTTACAGGACTAGTATTGTTACAGGACAGTGTTTCTTTAGCCTAGGAACCTTTTACAAGACTTAGAAGAGTCACTAGATCTGCGATAGGGCCCAAGGAGTGTTTGCAAAAAGTTTTTCTCCAGTATAAATAGCTTTATTTGAGACTTACTCCCGTAAAGGATGAAAATGGCTTATCTCTTACTGGTGTTGGGTTCAACCGAGAAAGTGAAAAGGCCCAGCAGTTGTGAAACAGGCTATTTAAACATTCCCAGTAATTGTGCTTACAAGGTCACAAATTGGCATCCTATACACTGAAAGCTGTTTTATTACAATCCTTTTTCCCTTATATTTTATGTTTGGATTAAGTAACTGGTTTCTTTGTTGTACCTGGACTTGAGTTCTAGTGATTGGACTTTAGAACTCACTGTATCCAGTGGGTAACCATTACCTTATGTTGCCTGGGCGGAAGGAGATTGGCAGCAGAGGGGCCTGATGGAGTTTTTGGAGTGATGAAAACATTTTATCTAGACAGGTGATGGTTCCAAGACTGCATTTGTTAAACCTCATCCAGTTGTACTTTTATGTAAATTATACCTTAATAAAGCTGACATTTAAAAGCTTCAAAAATAAAATAAAATAAAGTAGCTCGACTGCATTTGAACTTACATGAACAGAGTAACTAACAGCAGGACTGGGTGCTTCTGGCAGATTTTACATCCAAGGTTCCCTTTCTCTTCCAGAGTAAACTGCATAAATAACTTAGTCCTGATTTTAACCATTCTGTGGATGGTAATAAGGGAGAAGGGAGATTATTCGTGCAGTGCTAAAATCAGCAAGGGAACCTCACATTGGCATCGAACTTGGCCTTGATGACAGGAGATGAAATACACATCCATAAAATTTTAACTTGTATGAAGAGGCTGGGGTGAGAAAACCCTAAACCGTGGGGCTGATTGTACTATTTTTTATTTTGAATATGTTTGAAAGTTTTTTAAAAAAAGAAGTTGCCAGTTTGGATGCAGTGGATGTAGAAAAGGGAAAGAGGCAGAAAGGGAAGGAGCTGCTTGAGGGTAAAAGAAGCCGTTTTGTACGCAACTCAAGACTAATTACACAAAGAATGAGTGGAAGCTGATGTGTAAATGGTTCAGAAGGCATAGAGCTAAACTGGTGAGTTTATTTTCTGTCTTGCCATGGAGTGGAGAGAATGATCATTTTCTCGAGAAGAAAAAGCACACAGGTGTCCATTTTTAGTCTAGGATAATCAGGCTATGAAAAGATTCGTTGTTTCATATTTACATTCAGGATAAACTCTTTTTTTCTTTCATCTGTAGGGAAGACTTTAATCCTTTCACAAGTAAGCCCATTATGGGAGCCGCTGCTTGTCCAAATCTGACTTTATACCCACATCAGACTAAATTTTGGGTTAATCTTTGCCATATATTTTTAATTTCTGAGTTGGCCCCTGCTTGGCTCAAGACCAGAGACTGCCCCTGACCTGGTGTCTCACCAGCAGCACCTGTTGAGATAAGCAGCCTCCCTCTTACCTCCTGTGTGCACTGTACCTCTTCCTGAGCTCACTTCTGAAACATCATTCTTTTTTTTTTTTTAATATATATTTTATTGATTTTTTACAGAGAGAAAGGGAGAGGGATAGAGAGTTAGAAACATCGATGAGGGAGAAACATCGATCGGCTGCCTCCTGCACACTCCTTACTGGGGATGTGCCCACAACCAAGGTACATGCCCTTGACCAGAATCGAACTTGGGACCCTTGAGTCTGCAGGCTGATGCTCTATCCACTGAGCCAAACCAGTTAGGGCAGAAACATCATTCTTCCTCTTAAAGAAGTCACAATTTTTCCTGGCAAGTCTAACTTAGTTCCACTTTCAGCTCTAGCCTGTTTGGCTCAGTGGATAGAGCATTAGCCTGCAGACTGAAGCGTCCCGGGTTCAATTCTGGTCAGGGGCACATGCACGGCTTGGCAGGCTCAGTCCCCAGTAAGTAGGGGGTGTACAGGAGGCAGCCAATCGATGATTCTCTCTCATCATTGATGTTTGTATCTTTATTTCCCTCTCCCTTCCTCTCTGAAATCAATTTTTTTTAAAAAAAGTTTAGTGTTTTCACCTCTGATCACTCAGTGCGTGGTCAACTTAGAGCTCAGCACGTATAGAGTAACTAAAGGGCGACGTCTGTGTGAGCGAGAACGCAGGGGATAACCAGGGTGGGATGGGGGCAAGGGCGGAAATAAAAGCCCAAAGTTACACGACTGAGACCAGGAATTTGTAGAGGTTTAACAGAATCCACAGGTAAAATCAGTGTAAAGATTTATTAATTATAGTCTGAGACTAAGTAAAAAGTGGCCCATGGACCGAGGATAAAAGGATGAGAATAGAAAGTGCTGGGAAAATTGTTAGGTTTTTGTCTTGGCATTTTAAACTTTAAATCATTCTCAGTCAGAAAAATTGCTGATTTCTGCGGATAGAAAGAGGTTGGATGATGGAGTAGAAAGGCCCATAAGAAAATGGGAGAATATTGTACAGTGGAACCTCGTTTCTCGAACTTACTTCATTCCACATGGCTGTTCGAAAGCCGAATCATTTTTTCCCGTTGCAAATAATGTAAATTGAATTAACCCATTCCAGACCCCCAAATGATTCCATTTTAACCTTTCTTATATACAGTACACATCTAATGTACTGTTTAACCTATAAATAAGCACTTTAAAAACAAAAAGGACATGAAATTTAAATGAAAATTTAATAAAAAGGAAAGGAAATGTACAGTAAAAATGAAAAATTAATAATATTCACAGCACAATATCCTGAGGTTTTAACAGCGGTAAACTGACTCATACTCCTTTGTGGCCTGAGAGGCTTGTGACATCATATAGCTCTCAGCATGAAAGGTTGTCAGGTTGAGAAACGAATTGTTTGAGATGGGAGACGTTCAAGAATCGAGGTTTGACTGTATTAGTATTTGAGCCCTCTCATTTATCTGCCAGTTTGGTGTGGGGTTTTTCTATTAGTTAATATCAAATTCAATTAATTTTATTCCCTATTGCATACAGGCTGGCAATGGGGGAACGGCTCAGAAACACACTGAGTGATGGGGAAAGCCAACCCAGGTTGAAATTTCCACAGGTCATTGTCAAAGTGTGTAATGTGTATGCCTGCGGATTGTTACCCGTTTTCTCTGCAGTTGATGGTTTGTGGTTGTTCTTTCTCTGAAATTCTGCTCTGTTTTGTACGGAGATAATGTTACTCCAAAGACCAAGTGCTAGTGCTTATGGGGAAAAGTCTTGTGCCACCCCCAAAGAATTGCATGGTGTATTTTTGTTAATCGGTGAGATTTCATTTCTTCCCTTTTCCTCCTCAAAGTACAGTGGCCTCGAGGGAAGGCCATCAGCATCGAGCGAGGCCCGTGTCCTGCGGTGCTCTGTGATGGTGACTGGCCGTCCTCAAGGACTGTCTTAAGCTCCTTTGTAACGGAGCTTTGTTCAGTCCTGGCTGGACAGGAGGTGTGATACCTCAGGTGGCTCTGGGCGACAGCAGGTTTCCAAGGAATGGTCAGATCTGTCATTGGAGAGCACCACCTTACAGGCCTGCAATGTGGAGGGTGTCCCCTCAAGCCTGTTGCACCTTGACATACCTCTTCTGGCTGAGTGAGGATATTACTTAGGGTTCCCAGTGATCCGCAGAGTCTGCTCTGAGACCTTCCAGCTCTTGGGGGACCAGGCCCACAGACCTCTTCATGTGCCATGTGCACTTCGTTGTCTAAAATAGCATCAGATAGGTGAGTTCTGTGAGGCTTCATCCTTATAGTGGGAGTGTGTGGAATAAAAGGTGGTGATTCCATAATGCTTAGGTTTCTGATTTAGTGTCATAAGAGCGTTGGTGGGTGTCACTGCCGTAGGCTTACCCATAGCAGGTGTCAGTGGAGTGGACAGGGTCTTGGCAAGAGAGGCTGCCCTTAGCCACGACTCACGGTGTGATTGGTGTTCAGTGGGGTTGAGGTCTGGTATGTAACAGGGTGGCCTAACCTATCTTGGAAGTTCAGAGAGCTTCCCTGAGAAAATACTCAAAACCAATAGAAGAGTTAGAGCTAATAAGACAAGGGCAGGTGGGGAGGGGGGCTTACACAGCAAAGACACTGCATGGTAAACACCACCCATTCTAAGAACCAAGAGGTCTGGGCTGACAGGAAGGGAAGTGGTACCTTAGAGCCATATTGATGATACCTTCTGGATCTTGAGTCCAGAGGAAACCAGGGGAGGGAATAAGCATGAAACTGACAAGATCAGGTTCTGTTTATCTTTTTTCTTTCTCCCCCACCCCCCAGAAACAGAGGGGAAGGGAGAGAGAAAGACATTAATTTGTTGTTCCACTTATTTATGTATTCATTGGCTGATTCTTGTATGCACCTTGACCAGGGATCGAACCTGAAACCTTGGGGTCCAGGCCGATTTCTGTTTCTAAAACTCAGTATTGTGTAGAAATGGACTGACAGGATGAAAGTGGCTGTGAGTATGCCAGTTAGGTTGGTAGGTAGTTGAGATGGAGAATGATATGGGTAGTGTGGTGGGGTGGAGGGAAGAGAGGGTTAGCAAGAAAGACTTTGTAATGGACGGGTTTTGTGTTTGTTCATTATTGAAGCTGGGTGAGGAGCACAGGGGGTGCATTTTACTATTCTTTGTCGTTGTGAACATACTGGAATTTTTTCCCACACTGTGCAGTTGAAAGAAAAGAAATGGAAGCAGATCATTTGAGATCTCTCTTCCCAGTGTACTAGTATGTTGTCAGTTTGACTCAAATAAACTATTATAAAATTTCAAAAACAAAAAAAAGGAAAGGAAAATGGAGAGAGCAATCCAGGAGAGAGGTTCAGGAGCTGGGAGACAAGAGGCTCCCTCCCCCGCCCCCAGGACAGGAGTGTGAGCTCAGTGGGGAGTTGAACAGGCTCCCTCAGGGACGCCCCTGAGTGGTGTCAGGTTTCTTACATGGAGAGCTCTGTATACTGAATACAGAGTGGTCATGAGCAAATGGTCACTGCTCCCTTCACTTTTTAAACATTGAAAGTCCTCATTTCCTTGACAACGCATTTGATCCAACCGATGTTCCCTCCCGCTCCTTACCTTTGTTGCCTATATAACCAAGCAGCGGTGCCCTCTGAAACACCTGAAGATCCTCGTCTACCTTTTCTCTAAGGGGCACTGCTGACTGCCCTTCCTTAAAATCCTCTCCTCTGTGTGTGCCCGCCTCCATCTGCCCTTGTCAGGTTCCTAAGTGCCTGTTGTCTGGATCTCAAGTGCTGAATTCAGATTCCTAAGGCTCAGTGCTGCCGCACACTCTTCCCCTAGTAGTTTCCATTCAAACTCTGACTTCTCACCAGCCAGACTCCTGGCTGCATCTCCTCCTGTATTAGAAGGAATCTTGAAATTGGAGTCTGCAGACATGTTGATGTACATAATATACTTTCCATAAGTCCTGTGAGATCGTGGGAGGAGTAGCAAGTTTTGGAAGCAAAACAAGTCCTTAGATTGGTGATTTCGATGTGCAGTTTTTGTAATGTGTTGACCTTGACCTTGGAGGAGGCGACAGCTCGTGCCCTCTAACTGGGTTTTGTGTGACCTTGAATGTTATCTTATTCTAATACTCCCCAATAATGCTAGTATTTGGATACTTGCTGTAGGATAAAGTTCTTTGTAAATAACAAAAAATGCAAAAAATAAAATATGTGAATGTTGTAAAATAAATAGACATTAACTCAGAAAGCGATCTAAAATCTGAATTGGCAAAAGCATTAGTAATTTCAAAGCAAAACCAAAAGTGAGTCCAACAGGCACTATTTTCAGGTTAAAGAAACATGGAGTGCAATGTGTGCCCACCGGAAGGTGTTTTGGGAGGTGCTCTGTGAATGGAGGATGTTTTTCCATGTCTGGAATAGTTGTCATCAAACAAGAGTAAGATGAGCACATGGGGTAGTTAATGCTGCTGCTTTATAAGATAGACAATGTTTAAGTAGTAAATACATGTGGTAGTAGCTTCCAATACCTCACATGATTTTTGTGTATGCAATTATTTTGTGTATGTTCCCTTTTAATATGTTCTCAAAGGTCTGTATCAGGTAGAGGCCACTGTACATATTGAGATTAATCTTGTCACAATACATTTGTTCATAGTAACAGTGAACCTTGCATTTTTATTATAATAGAAAACCTCTGAAACTCTTACTGTAAGTTTATCACAGAACAGGGATTTGCTCTTAATGTTTATTTATTACTATTGAAAAACAAGTAAATAAAGCATTACAAAAATGCAGAATAGTTAAAATTTGGGGAATTCTGGTTTCTCATTCCTGAATTCTCACGATTAATATCTGTCAGGAAATTGAAAACCAGTTAAGCTCCCTGCCCCTCAGGCCTCTCCTGCCCAGGCTCAGCCTCAGCACCAGCCTCTCCTGTCCTCCGACTTGTCCCCCAGGTGTCTCCCAGCAGAGCCCTGGAGGAGATGCTGATTTGGGAGTTGGGCTCCCTGGGTTCCAGCCTGATTCTGCCACCAGTTAATGCCTTGACCAGATGCTTAACCGTGACTTAGTTTCTTCATCTGTAAAATGGGAGTATATAGATAGGACCAACCTCATGAGGTGACTGTGACCGTCCCTCAGCATCAGCTGCTCTGTTCTTATCATCACTTGGGCCTGTCTACTTTCCTTCTGCATCACTCCAGAATCCCGTGTCTGACCTTTCCATTCTGTTCCCAGTATAATATTTCTCTGTCTATAGACTCCAACTGCCTGCCTGTCTCCCAGGCTCTGGTCTTTCTCTTCCTAGTTCCCTTGATTAGTCCATGGAGTCTTCTGTTTGGTCAGTGAGCAAGTCAGCCCTCACTGCCAGGTCCGGCCCCCACCCTGAACCCTGCATTCCTCAGCACCGCCTGCCAGCTGACTTCTCAGTGACTGGCCGATTGCTCTCCCCAGCCCAGAGTCCAGAATGTGAATTGTTAACAACAAAAAGTGGCAAGCAGAGCTATCCCTTTGATAATGTTGTTTTCTGTGATCCCTTTGACTTTTCAAATAATTTTAAAAATCACTATTTTTCATACAAGCTTGAAATTAGTATTTAATTTCAGATGTGGGGAGTATATTTTACTATATCCATAAAGAAAATGCCCTATGTGTTTTGATAATGGAACCAAAACTATTTCTTGATCTTACTCATTAACATTGAAGAAGTATATCAATTTAATCCCCAGTGACCATCTTTTGTTTGTTTCCCTACACAAGGATCCCAAAATGTACGTGCAGACAGTGCTGGATGTTCATAAAAAGTACAACGCCCTGGTCATGTCAGCATTCAATAACGACGCAGGCTTCGTGGCCGCCCTAGACAAGGTGGGTGTGTCAGCACGTGGCTTTCCATGGAGGAGGCGACAACGCGGCCCTCTAACTGGGTTTTGTGTGATCGCAGGCTTGTGGGCGCTTCATAAACAACAACGCTGTCACCAAGATGGCTCAGTCGTCCAGTAAGTCCCCCGAGTTGCTGGCTCGATACTGTGACTCCTTGTTGAAGAAGAGGTACAGTGACTCCTGTTTTTCTTAGCAAACCTCTTAAAGTCTCGGCTTTCATTGAGGAATTAAAATTTGTATCACATTTGACATGCAGGAAATTGTAATTTTTGTATCTCGAGAAAATACTTTAAAGCTAATAATCTTTGTCTCCTAAAGGATACTCCATACTGTGTGTTACATGCCCAGGTCATTTTTTTTTCTTATATAACTAATGTCTTGAAGACTTGCAGGCTGCATGGCCCATTTGGTTAGTCACACTGGCTGTGGCAAGGGTGGCAGTGACAGTACAAAGTAGCCGTTTCTCTTCCATCTGCTGGTTGTTTCTTTTCTGCTGGTCAAGCTATTTCCAGTTGAGAACTTGTGGCTGCAGCCTCTCCCGCGCCCCCCCCCCCCCCCACCCCCGGCTGCTTTTAAAGCAGAAGGTGCTCCATGTACTGTGGTACTTTGGTTCCTGTGAACTTTTATCTTTACATAGTGAGTTTGTCCTATAGTGGTTCCATATTCTTTATATTTTAACCGTCTTATTTCTCAACCAGTACTTATGCTATTGAAGTATGTATTAAGAGCCAGAGGCAACATAATCTACTGTGGTTCTCTCCTAGGTTGTGTTTTTTGAAGTTCTCACTAACTTCATGTTTCTGGTGTAGTTTTCCTCAGCTTCTTCCACTTGAATGGCTTCTTGTTTTACTGTTCCAGTCATCACAGCAACAAACGTTGCATAGCTTGCATAACCCCGTTATGAAAAAGACCGAGAATACCTCCACGTATCTAGAAAAAGACAGCAAACCAAACTCACTTAGAGTTGTGGGATCTGGAGTAAAATGTTAGCAAACTAAATTTATCTGTGAACTGAAAAACAATTCTCTAGGACATAGTGTAGCTTTCTTGGAATGTAAGGATGGCTCAGCAGTAGCAAATCTGGCGTAACACTGTATGAACAACTGTGTCTTCCAATGGGCATGGGAAGCGTTTGATAAGGTCAATCACGATCTCTGACTTCATCAGAAAGACACATGCCATGGCCAGTGAGATTGAGTAGGTGGTGTTTTCTCCTAATCATTGCACAGCTCACGTATAACTTACAAACTCTATAGTCAGATCCTCTGGGGTATTCATTTCAGGACTGAAAACGGACTTTAAATTAGAATGCCTCTTCGGCTTGACTTCATATTTTAGATATATAATATTAAAATTCTCAATATTTTAAATATGGAGGTACCCAGATAGGACCTCATTTTGTTTATTGGGCAGAGTATACTGTCTTTTAAATCTGTTGTCTTTTGATGAATAGCTCTTACCAACTCTCTTGATTTCTGCATTGAGGCCACTAAAGCAGACAGAATGGCAGAAGGTTCCATTAATGAGCATGTGCTGCTGCATGGAGTCGAGTAGGTGCTAAGTTAAGCGGCTACAGGACAGAGAAGCAGCCCTGACCCGTGGGTTTGGAGAGCAGGGTGGGTTCTGAGCCGACGGCTGTCTGGAAACAGCTCTTCAGCACCTTGTTGGTGGCCATCTTCTATGATTTGTGGCGGCGTATTTAGAAAGGTCTCTTGTAGTAAAACCTTAACATCTTCACGAACTCGGAAATCACCTTGTGATGAATATTTCTTGGTAGAATACAATAAATAAATCAGTTATTAAAGGACAGCCATCTGTTTTGTAGGCATAACTACAAACAGAAGATAACACTTTAATAGTAGTTTAAACTCTTTCATTATTAGGTCATTAAAAGGAAACTACGTCTTTTTTTCTTTTAAGTTAAAGCATGTTGTAGAGGCAATTAGAAAAGTATTTCCTTATATTTAAATGGATTATATTACAGGAAAACTTGATTCAGAATGTTTCATTAACTTTTTAATAAATTTCTTTTGTTGATTTTCATCCTGGATATTCTACATAGTTGTTTCACAATCTGTCTTTCCATGATAGAGTTGCAGTGTAAGGTTGTTACCAAACGGCCATAGTAGGAAATGGTGACTTCCCCCTTAATGGGCCAGTCTGAAGGAAGCTGATTATTTCAGTGTTCAAACCACATTCTGGTTTAATAGTTTGGCTAAGTGGCGCTTGTTGATGAAATGTTTGCTGATTTGTTCTAAAACATTGCCTTTTCCTTAAATTTCAGTTCCAAGAACCCAGAAGAAGCAGAACTAGAAGATACACTCAATCAAGTGGTAAGGTGCTTAATAGTCATACCCGTTTTAGTGGCCATTCATCTGACAGTTGTTTTAAGGTTATTTACATAAGGGCATTTGAAATATGAAAAATAATGGAATCATTTACTTTATTTTGAATCTGTGGTTTGCTCCTTAAATTTGAGTCATTAATCCTTTTTAAATTTTATTTTATATTTTTATTGATTTCAGAGAGGAAAGGAGAGGGAAAGAGAGATAGAAACATCAGTGATGAGAGAGAATCATCAATAGGCTGCCTCCTGCACGCACACCCCCTACTGGGGATCGAGCCCACAACTTGGGCATGTGTCCTTGATTGGAATCGAACCTGGGACCCTTCAGTCTGCAGGCTGATGCTCTATCCATGATCCAAACCAGCCAGGGCTGCGGCATTAATTTTAACATTTGTACATTCCACATAGTACTAAGTCCAGACCAAACCGATGTTATTTAAGTATGTTCAGTCTATGAGTATATTTAAAGACTATGGGGCATCATTATTTTGCCGTGATACCAAGCCAGATAAAGTATATGTGTTGGCCCTGACACGCATCAGACTGGGAGGCCCTCAGTGTGCTCTTTCTGTGGCTTTGCCAGATGGTTGTCTTCAAGTACATAGAGGACAAGGATGTGTTCCAGAAGTTCTATGCGAAGATGCTGGCCAAAAGACTCGTGCACCAGAACAGTGCGAGTGATGATGCCGAAGCAAGCATGATCTCCAAATTAAAGGTAAAGTTCATCTTTTCCTGAAACAATCTCTTTCTTAAGCCATTACTAAGTTTGTAGTTTCCCCAGAAATATTATTATTAGTTGGGCAAAGCAATTCATCAGTGTATAACGAGGAGTTTGTACAGGGTGAGCTCTGCTGAAAACCTGCCAGAATCACATAACAAGTCTAGGTCCTCCCTCAGACCTCCCCACTCTTGGGGCCTTCTTTTTTATATATATAGTATATTTTTATTGATTTCAGAGAGAGGAAGGTGAGAGGGAGAGAGAGATAGAAACATCAATAATGAGAGAGAATCATCGATCGGCTGCCTCCTGCACGTCCCACACGGAATGGAGTCGGCAACCTGGGCATGTGTCCTGATGAGAATCGAACCGTGACCTCCTGGTTCATAGGTTGACGCTCAACCACTGAGCCACGCCAGCTGGGCTCTTAGGGCCTTCTGTTCCTGCCTGGCCTGACTGCTCTGCCCACCACCTGAGCCCAAGCACTGGCCCATCAGGATTGCACAGCACGGCGTGCCCGCACACACTGCTGTTGGCTTTGGATTATTGGGTGTTTGGCTTTGCTCTGGGTTTGGTTGTATCTGCAGGACAGAAAGTCATTTTACTTTGCTATTGATAAGTTTTTTCTTTCTTCCCAGCCTCTGCACGTAGCCTGCATTTGTTTCCAGGCTTTCTGGCCTGTCAAGTGTTGTTATGTCTTAGAGCTATTTCACTTTGACCTGCAATTATAATTATGTGGGTGTCTCACTTAGCTTGGGCCTCATAAAAAAATACCTTAACTGGGTAGCTTAAACAACAGGAATTTATTTCTCACAATGATGGAAGCTGGGAAGTTGGGGCCGGCTAAGGTTGTTTCTGGTGAGGGCTCTCTTCATGGCTTGCTGATGGTCACCTTCTTACCATGTCCTCACATGGCAGAGAGAGTAAACTTGCTGGTGTCTTCCTAGAATGGCTATTCCCTCGTGGAAGTTCATCCATGTGGCCACATCTAAACTTCACGATCTCCCTGTGGCCCACCTCCAGACACAATGACGTTGGGGGTTGGGGCTTCAACATAGGAATTTGGGGGACATAATTCATTCCATAGCAGCGGTTAAGCAACATAGACAAATTATGTCACCTGTGTGTTCTGCCAAAGAGTCACAAATTCTTGACCTTAGATGCTCAAGTGATAGTTATCATGTGTATAATGACTTAACTGTTCCATTTATACCTCTGTTATTTAATGGTATATTAATCAAACCAGTGCATATTTATACCGTGAAATGTAGTTAACTGGCACAAGCTTTAGTTGTAATTTAACAGTGAAGCATGTGTCATGTACTGTGATTGCTCTCAGATTCCCTTGTGTACGTTTATATTTCTATAGAAGTTAATAAGACCATTATCTGGGTCTATTTCAGCAAGCATGTGGGTTTGAGTATACCTCAAAACTTCAGCGGATGTTTCAGGACATTGGCGTGAGCAAAGATTTAAACGAACAGTTCAAAAAGCACCTGACAAATTCAGAGCCACTGGACTGTGAGTATCTGCATGTTCACAAGCTCCTTTTACAGGCAGTGTTCTGAGCAAAGTCGTGCCCTTTATAGCAAATGAGAGAGATGGCAGTTGTCAAGTAAGCGTGGTGGATCCTAGCAAAAATCCAAGCATAGACAAACAAGGAGTTCCTCCCAGATGCTCTGTTCTACTCCTGATTCCTGTGCGACATTAGCGATGACAGCCATGGAAGCGTGCTGGCCTCTCCCAGGGGCCTATTCTGAGCATGGCTTGCAGGGAGTTTGGGCAGCTGAGTTGGTGGCTACATCCAGGTCCTGAGCTGAGAACTCTTTGACTTGCTGGCATGGCCCCCCTACCACGGGTACCTGCCAGCTCAGGACTTCATGCAAAGTTTAATTTTTTATGATTATTTTTAATCCTCACCCAAGTACATGTTTTTATTGATTTGAGAGAAAGAAAGAAACATCGCTCAGTTGCCACCCGTGCACGTCCCAATCAGGGATCGACCCTGCAGTCTGGGCATGTGCCCCGACTGAGAACAAACCTGTGACCTTTCAGTGTTTGGGACAATGCTCCAACCAACTGACCTGTACCAGCCAGGGCTAATGATTTTTTTAATCTTAGTTCAGATCCATTCTAAAAAATTTTTTTTCTTCGTATAAGAAACTGATTTGGCCATATAGATAACAAAGTCAAACTAATAGAGAGCATGTGGCTTCAGGTGGGCATTGGGAGCTGGGACAGGCTGGGCTCCTGTCGTAGGTCTTCTGCAGCCGAGGGTGGTAGCTTATACTGACATCATCAGTCATTTTGTCTTTCTGAAAACGGGGGTGTTCTCCCAAAGTGAAGGAACTATTCCATTGCTGACTTGACAGCTGAGCAGTGGCCTGGTGGCAGCTGTTTGTGTGCTGCATGGCTGTGCGCGTTCGGGTGTCCATCTGTGCCTCGACTACAGCAGATGAAGGAAGCAGGCCTCTGATGTCCTGATTCCGAGTTAGGCGTGAAACAAAAAAACTCTTCAGAGGAAAAGAATTTCTGGCTTTCCCACCTTTTACTGATTTTAATTGAATAAATAATTTAATTGAAATTAAATTCTGAGTTTTATATTGAAGCAGGATTTTGATTGTGTTTTAATAAAGAGTGTTTTCCATTTTCTAAGACTAATGAGTTGTCTCCCTGATTCCCACCCGCCCCAGTGGACTTCAGTATCCAGGTGCTGAGCTCCGGCTCGTGGCCCTTCCAGCAGTCCTGCACGTTCGCCTTGCCGTCAGAGGTGAGTGTGCCCTCTCCTCCGTTCACTGCTGAGGGCAGATGGTCTGTGAAGGCCTTCCTGCTGGGCCACGTGCCACGCCGTCCTGTGGCTGCCTCTGTTCCACTCAGCAGAGGCCTGCCTTCCCTCCTGCACATGGGACCTAGTGAGGGCTGTGACGAACATCATGACTGGTCCCACCTGTCTAAAGTAGAAACCTCTTTTGATTATACCTTCAAATGTTTAGTTTCCTGTGCTTTGCAAGAGTCCAACGCATGGCATTTGTATTTTACTTTGATGTAAGCACTGACTTTGTAAACTCAGAATAGTGTTTATCTGAAAAACATGATGAGATGTGTATTCACATAATGCTGTCCCTTCCTCCAGCTGGAACGTAGCTACCAGCGATTCACTGCTTTCTACGCTAGTCGTCATAGCGGCAGGAAGCTGACATGGTTGTACCAACTCTCCAAAGGAGAGCTGGTCACAAACTGCTTCAAGAACAGATACACTTTGCAGGTAGGTCACCTTCTTATTTTGAAATATTTTTTAAGTCTAAATGAAGATAAGACAAATTGTAGAAATCAGAATCCAGTGATTTATGCTAGAGTTAAGCTTCTGGGAAAATAGAATAGAGGTTAAGGAAACAGCATGGATCTTAGAAGTCAGAGGAGCTGAATTCTCTTTCTGGCTAAGGGACAAGTTACTTACTGATGATGCTGAGTCTCACCAGTTTTCTGTTCCATAAAATGAGGATGTAAGTACTTCTGCTTCAGAAAATTAAATGAAATAATGTATTAATAATTGTTTGGTACAGCTCCTGCCTGCCATACATCAAGTGTTCAGGTGGTAGCTTAATAAGCTGGAGTTTTCTGTATTTAATTGTGATAATAGTTTCCTTTTTTAAAAAATACGTTTTTATTAATTTCAGAGAGAGAAAGAAACATCAATGATGAGAGAGAACTATTGATCCCCTGCCTGCTGCACATCCCCTACTGGGGATCAAGCCCACAACCCAGGCATGTGTTCTGACCAGAATCAAACTGTGGCTTCCTGGTTTGTGGGTCAACGCTCAACCACTGAGCCACACTGGCTGGTCAGTTCGTTTCCTTTGACAAAGGGGTTTCACATCAATAGTAACTGTCGGTGCTTATGACAGCACTGAGCGCTGAGTAATAATAACCTCCAGTTTTGGTCTTTTCCCTCAAAGAGTCCAGGTTCTTTCTACTTGAACTTTAGTGCAGGGTGGGCCTCACAACTAAGAGCTTTGCTTACCCTCTGAGAATGTCTCACTCTCATAGGTCAGTTTTTACGTGTTAAGAAACTTAAGAATGCATATTGCAGGCTCACACTCTGCTCAGTAAACTCTCAGTAATCCACTCTGATAAAATAGCTAAAATGTATACCATCTGCTACACTAGGTCCAGAGGTCTCGATCAACCTGAATGTGATGTACTATACAACTGAAATTTTGTTTTCTTTATCCCCAAATACACATAGAAGAACTCGTGAGTTCATACTTTAGTCCTTAAAGTGTCAATGCCCTTTCTTTGACCAGGTGGACACTCAGCAAGGGATATGATGTTGGCCATGACACTGTGGCCCAGGGGAGCTTGAGATCTGGCAGTAACCCTGCTCTTCACTGCCCTTGTATTTTTATTTAAGATACAGTTTTTCTTTATTCTTGTATTCTTTAAACAGTTTTTATATCGGCTTTCTTGAGATAATTTACATACAATGTAAGGAATCCATTGTGCCCGGGCCAGTGTGGCTCAGTTGTTTGAGCGTCATCCCATGCACCAAAAGATCTCCAGTTCAATTCCCAATCAAGGCACATGCTTGAGTTATGGGCTCCATCCCCAGTATGGGGTGTGCAGAAGGCAGCTAATCAATGTTCCATTCTCTCTAATATCAATTTTTTTAAAAAGGCACCCATTGTAAGTATACAGTTTGAGTTATGACAGACGTATGCACCAGCGGAACCACCACCAAACTCCTCCCGTGGCTTCTTCCCTGGTTGGCAGCAGTCAGTCTCCCGAAGCATCTTTGTCTTCCCGAGGCTCTGACCCAGGCCTGCACTGTCAGTCACCAAGGCTTGTTGCTGCTGGATTTTCATGTGTTGCTATGGATCATGGGAGAGAAGGGTGAAGGGATCCCGTGGGAAACCGGGGGGAAATGCTGGTGCTCTGGCGGGAGAAGAGCCTCGGCAGGCTGTCATTCACTGCTGTGCTTCAGGTAGCAGCACCTATCACGTGGTTGCCAGAAAGCTACCTCAGAGTGCCGTGATTTGCTTTAAACCACGTCAGACTTTACACAGCAAAGTACTTAGGATTGAAAAATCACATGTAATTCAATATGCTCTGTGTCAGTAATGTACCAAAAGATAATTTTCCTTGGCGTTGGTGCAAAAACAAATTTGAAGATTGATGCTTAATGTTTCTGTATATACCAGATGGGTGAATATGTGTTTATTTGTATAAATGAGTGTGGACACTTGTGTGTATTTACATGGACAAAACACTTTAGGAGAAAATTCAAAATCATTTTAATGTTTGAAAAGGGGTGAAATGATGTCTTTCAGGAACACGTTACATTATAGTACAATTGCACACACTGTCTTAAGTGCTTCAAATTTACGCGATGTGTTTGTGGGGTGTTTTCCATGTATTTAAATTTGCCTCTCTTTCTTTTATGTGGGGGACCTCAAAGGCGTCTACATTCCAGATGGCGATCCTGCTTCAATACAACACGGAAGATGCTTACGCGGTGCAGCAGCTGACAGACAGCACTCAAATCAAAATGGTATTCTTCCCTTTCTCCCCCACCTTAATCTTATAGACATTGTGGGGTAGGTATGCATGGCTGTCTTCAATTCAAAATAGATATTTGCCTACAAATATGCTCTTATTCCAGGATTTTAATACACTTTTTTTAAAAAGTTTAATTTTAAAAAATTTTTATAAGTTTATTTTGACTCAAGCCAAATTGACTCAAAAATAATAAGCTGGGGAGCAAGATCTCAAATGCTTGGGGAAATAATAGTTGTTTTTTTTTGTTGTTGTTGTTTGTTTGTTTTAAATATATATTTTATTGATTTTTTTTTTTTTTTTACAGAGAGGAAGGGAGAGGGATAGAGAGTTAGAAACATCGATGAGAGAGAAACATTGATCAGCTGCCTCCTGCACACTCCCTACTGGGTATGTGCCCGCAACCAATTCCGGTACATGCCCTTGACCGGAATTGAACCTGGGACCCTTGAGCCCACAGACCAACTCCCTGTCCACTGAGCCAAACCGGTCAGGGCGAGAATAAGTTTTGCAGCTTCTTTTATGCATTCGAAATTAAGGAAGGGACCAGATTGGAGAAAGAGAGGTGGAAATTGGATTACAGGATAGTCAACAAGATTATGTGCTCTCTTGCGGGTTAATACCCCCTTCCAAGGGTATCACTCTGGCAACTCAAAGGTGTGTTAACCTAGATGCACAAGAACAGTGGGCAGGGCTGTCTTAAAACCTTGCACTAAAGTTATAGGCCTGGAGTGTGACTACCCACCATGACCTGATCAGTTAGGGATTTATGATCAGACCACCTTGTGAGGTTACTTTCCATAGAACCTCTTTTAAACTTAGTGTAACATAAACATGCACATAAATACATGACATAAATAAAAAATTACATATTTAATAATAAATAAATAGCCCTGACTGGTTTGGCTCAGTAGATAGAACGTCGGCCTGCGGACTGAAAGGTCCCAGGTTCGATTCCAGTCAAGGGCATGTACCTTGGTTGCGGGCACATCCCCAGTAGGAGGTGTGCAGGAGGCAGCTGATCGATGTTTCTCTCTCATCGATGTTTCTAACTCTCTATCCTTCTCCCTTCCTCTCTGTAAAAAATCAATAAAAAATATATTTTTAAAAAATATATAAAAATAAATAAATAAGAACAATATATATACAATCATCATCCACAACGGCAAGTAGTTGTGCTTCTCCCTTTTTTTATTTGTACGCCCTTCTTCCCCCTTCCTCTTCCCTGACTGCTGTGTAGAATTTCTAGTACATTGTTGGATAGAAGTGGCATCCTTGTCTTGTTCCTGATCTTGGGGGAAAGTGTTAGCAGTTTCATTGTTAAGTACAGTATTAGTTATGGGCTTTTCTTATATGCCCTTCATTAGATTGCAGGAGTTCCCTTCTGTTCTTAGTTTGTTCAGTGTTTTTATCATGAAAGAGTGTCGGATTTTGTTAAAATGCTTTTCCTGCTCTGGTGAGATAACTGTCTTGTGTTGAACCACTGTTCATTCTTGGAATAAATGCCACATGGTGATGGCATATAGTACCTTTTATATTCTGCTGGGTTTGGTGTACTGGAATTTTCTTGCAGATTTTTGGCATCCATATTCATAAGGTATGTTGGTTTGTTGTTTTCTTGCTACATTTTTGTCTGGCTTCGTACAATGGGAATTAGGCTTCCAACATGGTCCAAAATACATCTTGAAATTCTAATGACAAAATGAGTTTGCTTCTTTGCACTTAAGAGTCTTTTCTCATTTCTCCTTACGTCAGAAGGAGCCTGAAGCCAGAGTGGAAGGTAGGTTGCCCCCTGACTTGGGAGGGCTTGCGCCCTGGTACCTGCTTTCAGGCTGACACATCCTTTGGGTTATTCTATGCCAGGGTCTCGGCTAATGTTTAGTGGTGGAGCTGCCTCCCTGCGGGGGTGTGGCTGCTCTCCTCCCGCCCACGGTGGACACTCGTTGCTCAGTCAGATTTGGCTCATGATGTGAACCTGTTACGCCTGCTCGACATGGCGGCCGTGTTCCAGTGCTGCTCTGGGATTCCAGGCAGGTGACTGGCCTAGAGGCCTGTCACTTTGACAGCTTAGCCCTGTGCCTCTGACCAGATGGTGCCCAGGAAGGTGAGGGCAGGCCCTTTCTGTTCATGCTTGGTGGGAAGGGGTAGGTGTGTAGGAATCTGAGTCACAGTGCAGGTCGGCTGGCCTGCATCTTATTTCAGGGGAGCATGAAGCTGTGAAGCTAAGGATGAAGTGCCCAACCAACCACTGTTCAAGGTCGAGGAGATGGCCCAGGGGCTACACGTGCTTAGAGGCTAGTGGACAGCAGGTTGCCACCCTGTGTCCGAGGACAGAGTGTTTCCTGCCCTGCTGGAATGCTCTGGTGTTTCTTCAGGCATCAGTGTCCAAGAGGAGCTGCCGTGTATTTAAGTGGACAGGTTTCTGTTGAGTTAATTAAGGAATCAGTTATGCGTGGTCTCTGGTAGTTAAGTGTAACAGAATCATCAGTTTTCATCATTGGGTCATCAAGGCTAAAAAGGTGTTGATGTCACTTTTAGACGCAGGTGCTGGGGGACATAGTGGATTTAGGGAACCTCCAAAAGCACCATCTCTCTCTCTTTTCCTTCTGAGTATATTTGTCAGTTTAGGTGACTCGTGTATGTATGGCTTTTATTGCAAAGAAAGATGTATTTTCTCTTTAAGTTATTACCCCTTTTTCTCTAATTGCAGGACATTTTGGCACAAGTCCTACAGATTTTATTGAAGTCGAAGTTATTGGTATGTTTGTGCACTTTTTAATGTTAAGCTAGAAAAAGCCTTTTTCTGAGATTATGTAGTAACATCTATTTTCTTGTAGGTCTTGGAAGATGAAAATGCAAATGTTGATGAGGTGGAATTGAAGCCAGATACCTTAATAAAATTATATCTTGGTTATAAAAAGTAAGGAAATCTGATTAGATGGTCCTAGACCATAGCCTAGTCCCCTGACCCCAGCACATTAACTGCTGTCACTACAAATGGGGGTTCGGGATGGGGGGGGTGAGCTCAGTGAGGCTAGATGGGCAGGGGTGGGAGTTTGATGGCATTTGATAATTCCAGGTGTTTCTCCATTTAACTCGTTTTGGTTTTTGTTTTCATTTGGCAAATAAGCCTCCTTAAAGAGCTCATTTAGAAGTTTGGACCTTTGTGTCCAAGTGTCCTGATTTTATTTCTCCTGACACAGTTGGGAGAACAGTGAAGGAACTGAATACCTGGTGTACAGGTGTCCCGTGACCAGTGGTAGAACCACTTGGTATTTGGTTGAGGGCTTGTTTGCAGAGCTCAGGGTGGGAGCTTCCAGGTCACCTCTCAGCCCCTGTCTGGGGAGCAGTTGGAAAGAGAAACCTGGACTGCCTGCCTTTTCAAATAATAGTGATTGTTTCCTTGATTTTCTTGACAGTAAGAAATTAAGGGTTAACATCAATGTGCCAATGAAAACCGAACAGAAGCAGGAACAAGAAACTACACACAAAAATATTGAAGAGGACCGGAAACTGCTGATCCAGGTGACTGCTGCACGCACCTTGGCGGTGTCTCTCGGGGGAGGGGCTTCGTCCAGTCTGCTTGGCTGTGACTTGTCGGTAGCTTCAGGGTGATAAATGCTTCTGGGTGGGGTCGATGAAATACCAGCAAATAAATGTGGTTTGAATAGGAGGGAAGGAGACTGTTTAATGGAGGGGTTAGGCAGCTCCTGTGGCTTGAAGACTGAATTTTCTCATTTTTTAAATGCTTTTATAGTTGGATTAAGTTATTATAATTGCTCATAAGACCAAACGTAGGTAGACATAAGTCCCTGCCAGCTCACCTGCAGTGTTTGCTGCCTGTTAGGCCCGGGTCCATCCCATGCCTAGACACAGCTTCGGGGGCTTCCTTGTCCTTCAGAATTACTGAGGCTAAGTTGTCATTTCCCCTGCTCTGTTCTGCAGGCAGCGATTGTGAGGATCATGAAGATGCGGAAGGTCCTGAAGCACCAGCAGCTGCTTGGGGAGGTGCTCACTCAGCTGTCCTCACGGTTCAAGCCACGGGTCCCGGTCATCAAGGTACAGGAATTGCATAGCAGAGGCAGTTGGTTTAGAAAAGATGGAACTAAGAGCAGGTCATTGAGTGTTTCCTAAAGAAGAAACTTGGTTATTCATATGCAAATTTCTACAAAAGAAAATGGGCTTAATTTTTAAGCTTCCATTGGAATGCAGAGAGAGAAGTCAGACATAAGTGCTCAGCTAGCTGGTTGTACCACCAACACCAGCTCAAGTGAGGCAGTGACCAGCCCGCCAGAGCCCCATAGGCTCACCATCCTCACTGCTAACACCAGCACTGAGCTCTCTAGAATGGAGTTCCCGCTGTCCTGTGTCCCCATCACGTTAGGGAGACTCGGTCTCTGGTGTAGCATATATCAGTGTGTGTTAATCTCTGTTGCTATGTGGGGACTCCTCTATGAGCACCATTCAGCTCATTTCTGGCTGAGTTGTTTAAAATAGAAAGAACAGCCAGTGCAGATAGCACAGTTAACAGGCGACTACCCACAGCCAGGGGGCCCAGGATGGGTCCTGGGGTTGCATTCAGAGCCAGCCCAGGAGCCAGTTTGTTCAGGACATCCCATGACTTTGTTCCCTGCTGGTGCAAAGGGCGATTGTGGCCCAACTGGCTTCTGTAGCACCTGACCCAGTTCAGGTATGGGCATGCGTGGCTTCTGGGCTGACGCTGAGGGGACTCCATTCAGGAAGGCAAGGGCTTGGCTACACTGGAGGGATATATGAGGTGACTGTGCTCCCTGCTGAGCTCTCAGAGGTAGGGGATCCATGGTGAGGGTGCCTGTCACTATTCTGCTAATAAATGTGTTTTTCTCCACTACCTCTTCCTTTTTCAAATAACACCCAGAAATGCATTGACATTCTGATCGAGAAAGAATATTTGGAGCGAGTTGATGGTGAAAAGGACACCTACAGTTACTTGGCTTAACCCTTGTAGAGGGTCTGACTGTGCCACCGCGGCCAATGTTCCTGGTGGGCAGGATGACGACCAGTTCCTAGCAGCCGCCTGCACCACTGGCCTCCCTTTTTAAACTGAGACCAAGACTCCCAGCAGCCGGTCTCAGATGTACATCAGAACTGCTCAGGATCGATACATTTCAAGTCTGTAAATATGGACACCGACGCCATTTAACCTAATTTAAGAACAGAGGGGAATGAACCGTCATGCTGAGGGCTGCATGCTACTGCATCTAGATCAATACATCGGCTACGTGCTAACAGCTGCCTCCGTCTCGGCAGCACTGAGTGTCGGCCACACTTTGAGAGGAGTCTGAATGGACCCGCGTGTAATCTGCTCTGAAAACCATTTGTATAGTGTGTTTCATTTTTTAATGTGTGAAATAAAGAAAATTAAAGGATTTCTGTACAAGTTGCATTTGGTTTTGTTTTCAGTTTTACTATTTCCTACATGTAAGTGAGAGATACAATGATTGTGAAAATTTACATCCCCAGTGATACAGGCTGCATTCTCTGGATCAGTGATGGCGAACCTTTTGAGCTCGGCATGTCAGCATTTTGAAAAACCCTAACTTAACTCTGGTGCCGTGTCACATATAGAAATTTTTTGATATTTGCAACCATAGTAAAACAAAGACTTATCTTTTTGATATTTATTTTATATATTTAAATGCCATTTAACAAAGAAAAATCAACCAAAAAAATGAGTTTGCGTGTCACCTCTGACACACGTGTCATAGGTTCGCCATCACCGCTCTAGATCTTAGCATTTTAAGCCCTCAAGACTTCTTGTAACTTTTTTTCAAACATGGATGCTCATTTCTGTGACTTCTTCTGGTGACGTGAATGTGGCCTATGAGATTCAATGACATGTTGATTCCATCTGCCACTTGTAAGGATGAAGGGGTTAATCCTTTGACCACCTGACCTGAGAAACAGGTGGGGAAACTGAGAAGAGGGAACTTGTCACAGTGAGTAGACGAGCTGGGAGTGAGTGAGTGATGTACAACCAGTGAACAAGTGTCAGACTTGGAGGTGCAATACAGCCCGGTGGCTCCTTCATTCTGGTTCGATCCAGTTGTTTAAATATAAGAAGCCACAGTTCCAGATGAACTCGGGCTGCTCCTGGGAAAATTCCCAAGATCCCAGCAAGGGGGGCATGAGTCCTCTCTGTCCTTGACTGAGGAGCCCCTGACAGCAGGACCAGAGACCAGCTGGCAAGCTACAGCTTTCTGGCACCTGCTGGTAAGTTGGCATGTTCTCAGCTGTGTCCCCCAGAGATCAGCTCCCAGCATTGGGAGCCTCGGTTCCAGCCTGCGCATCCTCTTAACTCCTTTGTTCTTTGTCCACAGTCAGTCCCACGGTTGACTTGTCCCACCATTCGTTTCCTAACCAGAGGACAGAAAAAAATGGAAGTGGTAGCAAGACCTTCTGGGAAGGTATGGCTCTGCTGCTCGGCTTCTGTAGGTTTGTTTTCTTCCTAAACCTCACAGGTTTCTTAAGGATGTGAGGACTTGAACATACTTACCAAAGTAGACCTATAATGGAGTTGGTTATAAACGTACAAGGCATAGCCAAAGGAATATGCAAAAGTTAGGTTCTTAAGAGTTTCTTAGAATAATCTGGCACATTCAGGTTAGTTTTAAAAGTTAAAGGTCAAAAACGTTACAGGTTATAAAAAGTAATAGTAATAAGATTAAGCATTTATATAATGGTTTCCACATTTATTTAGTATATTTTTCAAGTGATTCCCAGTATAAACCAGGACCACCCAGGGGACTTGCCCCTCCTACCCCACATCATAAAGATCCAGGCCCCAAGACTGTCCACCTGGGAACCAAGCCCAAAGCTGCAGTTACTTTATTGGCCTCTGGGAGACACACCCAGGAGTCTCAGAACCCATTTTAAACCCCATTGCTAGTGTGTGTCGAGTTCCTCTAGGACAGTGATGGTGAACCTATGACATGCGTGTCAGAAGTGGCACGCGAACTCATTTTTTTGGTTGATTTTTTTTGTTAAATGACATTTAAATATATAAAATAAATATCAGAAAGATAAGTCTTTGTTTTACTATGGTTGCAAATATCAAAAAATTTCTATATGTGACACGGCACCAGAGTTAAGTTAGGGTTTTTCAAAATGCTGACATGCCGAGCTCAAAAGGTTCGCCATCACTGCTCTAGGACAGTGGTTCTCAACCTTCCTAATGCCACGACCCTTTAATACAGTTCCTCATGTTGTGGTGACCCCCAACCATAACATTATTTTTGTTGCTACTTCATAACTGTAATTTTGCTACTGTTATGAATCGTAATGTAAATATCTGATATGTTGGATGTATTTTCATTGTTACAAATTGAACATAATTAAAGCATAGTGATTAATCACAAAAACAATATGTAATTATATATGTGTTTTCCGATGGTCTTAGGCTACCCTTGTGAAAGGGTCGTTCGACCTCCAAAGGGGTCGCGACCCATAGGTTAAGAACTGCTGCTCTAGGATCAGGAGTGCCCTGGGGTGAGTACCTTGGCTAAGAACAGGAAGCAAAGGACAGGGATGGGCTAGGAGGTGGTTACCCCACATCCTCAAATTCCATACCTGTACCTGCACACTCACGGTAGGTAAATTGGGTGCGGGCGGGGGGCGGGGGGGGGGGGGGTGCAGGGAGAAACTTGAACTTTTTTCACTTTATTCCCCAAACCATATCCTCGCCTAACAAGGATGGTCAAGAGCCTCAAAACACAAACCCAGGTCACTGGAGTACAGGCTCAGTAACAGGGGGAACAGTTGATTCAGGAATGAGGCACCTAAATTTAAAGGGTTTTTATTGACAGCACTTTTAAGATGACCAAATCTCCTTGGTGAACGTTGGTATCTAATTCCTTGGAAAAACAAGATTTTACCACACACAGGTGAAAACTCAGATGTTTTGAACTGAATCCTGCTTCTGAAGACGACTTTTCTTCCAGGAATCACAGTAACTCCACTGATGGTGGTTTACACACCTAGAACGGAAACGAGATCTTTTCCGTTCTCCAGTGGCAGACCAAGTGGCAATTGTCGAGGTGAGGTTTCTTTTAAACCATGGTTCATACTTGGGTCGTTTCTGACAAGGGGCTGAGGGAATAGCAAGCATGTATTTCAGCTAATCCAACAGGAGCCCAAAGCTCAGACAACTTTCAAAAGAATACTTAGGTTCTCAAAAAGTTCACAATTTGGCCCTGGCTGGTGTGGTTCAGTGATTAGAGTATCAGCATGCACCAAAAGGTCACAGGTTCAATTCCCCATCAAGGGCCATATACCTGGGTTCCAGGTTTAATACCTGGTTGGGGCTCATACAGGAGGCACCCAATCCATATATGTCTCTCACATCAATGCCCCCCCCCCCTTCTTCCTCCCTTCCACTCTCTAAAAATCGATGGAAAAAAATCCTGTGAGGAGTTTAAAAAAACAAAACAAAAAACAGTTCACAAAGTCAGACCCTTTCTTGATGACCCATCTACATAATACAACTTAACTTTTACAGGGTGGGGGCAGCTATTACATACCTGGACTCAGGTGGAATTAAGATTTTTGGGTCACTGAATGGATGTAGGGGAGGCTGGAGACCGAATGAACCAAAAAATATTGAAAAGTAATTAAGCAGCAGTTTCTGGGTAGACTATCCACATTGCAGATGGATCACGAGAATTCTCGTGGTTTCTGTTCTATTGTCATTGAGAAACAGTGTAACGGAAAACTCATTCACTGGAGTTAAAAATTACAAAAGAATTAAAAGTGATTAGTCTCTTGTCCTTAGTAATAAAAACTTATATTAATTTGATGTTTTTATAAAATTATGCATCTTTGCTGACAATTTATCAGATATTCCAAGTGAAAGTGATGAAAGCTTTGACAGTGGCAGTGATATAGTTATTCCTTCAAAAAGGCGAAAAATAGTAATTTCAAGTGATTCCAAACCTGAAAATTTGAACAATTCCACACGATTTTGAGTGTAATTTGTGTCTTGGTTGCCAAGATGATTGGTCAAAAGAGGACTTTCAACCTAATTTGGAAAAACTTGAAGGTAATTCTAGGGTTACAGTTATACCGTCTGATTCTAAGAACATCATTGAAATCCCCAACTTGGTTTTTGACGATCTGTTTGAACTATTTTGTCATCAATCGAACATATATTACAACCAAAATTTGGGAAAGCACAAAATTTCGAAAGCAACAAAGTGGTCTCCTGTTACTCCAACAGATATGAAAAAAATTTTAGGACTGATAGTGCTAATGGGGTGTACTCAAAAGGATACTTGGAAAGAATATTGGTCTATAAATCCAGTTCTAGCCGTTCCAGTATTTCCTCAGACAGTTAAGTCGAAATCGTTTTGAACAAATCTACTTATTGGCATTTCAATGATAATGCAAACATGACTAAACCTTCATCCAGGCTATTTAAAATTCAATCTGTACTCAACCACTTTATTAGTAAATTTCAAACAATATATAAACCTATGTGAGAATTATCATTAGATGAAGGCATGATTCCCTGGAGGGGATGTCTTCTATTTTGAACTTAAAACCTAGCTAAAATTATTAAGTATGGTTTACTTGTGAGATCAAGACTGGGTATATTTGCAATATGGAAATTTACACAGGTGAAGGAAAAAAATTGAATGACTATTCTGTCACTACTTCGGCTGTATCTGGAATTGGGGCATCACATATACCAAGATAACTATTACAATAGCATTTCAATTGCAGAAACTTTATTACTACATAAAACAAGAGTTTGTGGAACAATTCGAACAAATAGAGGCTTGCCAAAATGTTTGAAAGATGAAGCATCTACACTTAAAAGAGGTGAAAATAGCCTTCCGAAGAAAAGGTGATGTTTTATTGATTTGGAAGGATGAAAGAGAAGTTCGAATTATTTCAACTATCCATGATGCTTCCTCTTGTGAAACAGAAAAGACAAATTGGCATACTGGAGAGGAAATAAGCCAGTTTCCACTGTTCAGTGTAATATTATATGCAAGGTGTTGATCTTGCCGACCAATATCTTTCAACATGTAGTATCCTTAGAAAAAACAATAAAATGGATGAAGAAAGTAGTGCTTTACCTGATTGTGAACTATTCAATTCATTCAGGATTTATCAAGCACTCAATCCAGAAAGCCAAGTAAGATACAAAGACTTTCTTGTAATAACTAACTTCAAAATGCAATGGGTATTTAATTTTAAAGCATGCCTTTAACATTTATGTAAAACGTTTTTTGTACTCGTTCAATAGAAACTTACCTGGCCACTGGGTAAAGCTAGCAGTAAAACTACTGATCCGCAATGGGTTGATATATAAATTACAAAATATTGATTGAAAAGAATTGTGAAGAAGTTTGTGGGTGAGGTGCTGCCTAGACTTGGGGTCAGGACTGTAGCTGTGGGTCATCTTCGTAAGGTGTTTTTTTAAATCTTTATTGTTGCAAGTATTACAGACCCCCTCCCCTTTTTTTTTAATTTATCCATTTTTAGAGCAGGGAGGAGGTAGAGAGAGACATCGATTTGTTGTTCCACTTATGCATTCATTGGTTATTTCTCATTATGTGCCCCGACCAGGGATTAAACCTCACAACCCTGGCACCTTGGGACCATGCTCTCACCAACTGAACCTGACCCAGCCAGGGCTTCATGAGGTTATGACCATTAGGTGAAAGCTCGGGGTAGAGAACAATGTGTAATATTCTTAAACTGTTCGGAAACTATTTAAAATACCTGTATTCTGACACAATACTTGTTATACTCTTACTTCTGTATTCCTCTGGTAGGGAAATAAACACACATAGACTACAGGAGCGATGATTTTCAACTGGTGTGCCACAAGGGCACTGACCTCTTTTCCCTTAGATTGTCAAATAAAATGACAACTGCCAATACAATAGCTGTCAGGTATGAATCAAAATTATAACCTATTTTGTCAGATCAGCAAAAAATATGTATTTGTGTGTGTGTGCCATGAGGTGAAAAAGGTTGAGAATTGGTCTACAGTAATGGGGGGGAAGCATACTGTTATTTATCTGTGCCCCCCTCTCCCCCCAAACCCCTGTATAAAGTCTGAAGTTGACCAACTCTGCTATAGATGCTCATCACATGGGCTATAGTGAACAGGTGAGAACATCGGTCTTCATGAAGGTTCTAAAAACTTGCTGTGTATGAAGAATTACTGCTTTATCTTTATGCTGCATTTGGGTCTGTGGTGAGCAGAACCTCCCTAGACTCAAGGTTCCACCACCCAGTTGTTTGCACCTGGGGATGCGTTGGGAGGTGTGAACAATGGGAAAGTGTTGGCTAGAATGAGAGCCCTGTTGATAGATACCCCTGGGGTGAGCAATCTCAGGATGTCTCCTGAGCAGGCTCACATGTGCTAGTGCACAAATGGGCTGCACTCATGCTGAGTGCCCAGGTTGGAGCGTGGGCACCCAGGGCAAGCCTGAGAGTTTTCCTAAGTGACTCCATCAGCAACAGCCAACTGAGCATGCGGCACTGTTTCCTGGGGATAGTTAAGCGTGGCAGAGCTAAGGGTAACCCATAGGAGACTAGCACGTAAAGCCAGATCTTTTCACTGCCAAAGCTAAGTGGCAAATTAACTTTATTTTAGGACTCTTGTTGCTATAGCTTGTGCATTGATTGATGCAACAGAAACCAGTCTTATCAGTATTTGTATAATTAGTAAGTTTTAAATTAATTTCACGTTATAAATCAGTAATTTTGTCTTAACTATAGAAAAGGCCAACTACACAGACTGACTGGAGCCGTTTTTAGAGTTATCCACAGTATTGGTCAGTGTATCTTGGGAGGGGCTGGAATGCTATCACTGAACCCGCAAGGTTTCCTTGAAAACTAGTTTGATTATAGCATCCTCTTTCGTGGGTAGGTAAGGAATCTTGTCACACTGCTGCATTTCTAAAGGATTGTCTAAAGGACCTTAGAACAAAACAGGTTCTTGGAACTCACCTAAGCCAACACTGTTGTTTTATATGCAGAGAACGAGGCTTAGAGGTAGCTCTCCAGACCACCCGGCTGACTGGGATATGAGCCCCTATCTCAGGATGCAAGTAGTGTTAATTCATTTAGTTATTAATAGGCAATATTTAGTATAACTAGGCAAAGTATATACAATATTATAGGTAGATAATAAAAGTCATGTTTCTATTACATTTATACAGGGGTGGGCAAAGGTAGGTTCATACAGTTGTAGTACAAATAATACAAGAATAAACTCACAACTATAAACCTACTTTTGCCCACCCCTGTATTTAATATGTTATAACTAAGCAAATTAATGCTACTAGACAAAACCAAAGGTGTTAAATGTGAGAGTTTGTTTTCCCTTGGATGCAGTCCTTTTCTAAAATCAGCTGAAGCTCCCTGATAAATGCCAACAGTGGGGAGAAGTTCAAGTATTATTTATTCAAAGTTGAAAAATGTACCATACTGCATTATTGCAAAAACTTGCTGGTACAAAACACTTTGCAGCTGGTGAGAAGGCATAAAAAGTTGACGTCTAAACTCATTACTATTAAATTATTCTTACAGTACATTGCAAATTCAGAATTTCAAACTGCATTTTCTTTTTCTAAATTGCCCACAGTACTCGAGGTTCCTGAAGCTAAGGCAGCTGTTTTGGAGGAGGCGGGGAGGAGGTAGCAGACGTCAAGGGATCTCCATCTCACGTTCGATGCCCACGTACTTCAGGGCGTCGGCCTGGCTGTATCTGAAACGGCAGGAGACAGGCATGACCGCGGCCCACCGAGGTGAGAATGAACACAACCACCCACTTACTTCAGTGGGTGCAGAGAAAGGCACACACATCCAGTGACACCCAGCTGCGCCTCATTCACCGCGTCCTCCCACTCCAGCACAGTGTGTCCTCGGGCGCTGTCCCACCTGCTTTGGGTCGTACCTTCAAAGTGACAACACACGGGCCCTAGTTTATGACAACTCAGGACTCAGAGACGGAGCTTCTGACTGGGACGTATATTCAGCCACTGGATTGAACTAGACAGTCATCTGACTACATTCAGGAAAGTTTTAAATAGCTTGTCAGTTTATCCCACAGAGCCTAACAGTGTAAACGGCCAACCTGATACCAGACCTGTGAACACCATCTGAGGGTGAGCCAGGTAGGTTATTGGCCAACAGTCCTCCTGCACTGGACAATTTAAGACAACCCGAGCATATCCTCAAGGACAGCAACGCTGACTGCATCATGATCACACCCAGCTCCTACCAGCAAGGTAAAAAAATGGGGCTTTCTACATTCTTTTCATTCTATCTTTAAAATAACCAGTGCTTGTATAATGGAAACTACATCCTAACTTCCCACCAATACCCAAGGCAAAGAATGACCTAAGATTAGACGCTCCAACAACATAAGACCCAGCAAGAGCAGAGAGTCAGCCTCTGTCCCGAGTCCAGGAGAAAGCCCTCAGGTCACAACAGAAATGCACTGTTACTAACCTGTAATCAAAAAACAGCTCTTCACCAGTCTGGATGGCTCTCTTCGCAAAGATCCCTATCCTGTGATCGCCGTTCACCATCATGACTAGAAAGAGACACGCTGGTGTCAGCCAGGGAAGGGACAGTCACACAGGAAATCTCTCCAAGCCGTGCATCACTATCACTGGGGGTCCTGGCATCAGAACAGGAATTCTGACTCCAGAAACACCTACCTTTTGCATAGCAGTTTGGATTGACTGAATGATTTGCAAAACGAATTTTGTTACCCTTACGGGTTGCGTCCACCACAAAATCTAAAGAAAAAATAAGCACAATGCAGTGAACAATTTTAGTTTTAGATCAATAAACACAAAGTTCCTATGATTCTGGAAATACAATTGGTTAGGTCTTCAGGGTTTGCCTTCAAAAGCAAGTAAATCATTCAGCCAACTTCGTCCAAATGACATTTGCAAGAAAATACTGTTCTAGGTAAAATGAATTGATAATTCAGGAGTTGTCTCTCAAATGTTATTACCTAACTGTAAATATGTATTACTGAGCAAAACCCTGCAAAAAAATAAAAGGAATCTAAATTCTTCTCAACCTCAAGGATAAGCATTTTTGTATCTAAAATTAATTTTCATTCTGTCTGGGGGGCCTGTTCATAGCAAAACCTCCCTCTCTCTGTTTCAGCCAAGGGTTATCAGAACATCTTAGGTACTACACACCTGCTTTTCATCACAGCGCTCCCTCACCTCCCAAGAAAGCAGCACCGTTTAGCTGCTCAGTCCCTTGAGAGCACCCAGGAAGTGTTGGAGAGGCTTTGAAATTCAGTACCTTCCCAGGTCAGAGGCACTAACTGGAGGAAGTGTGCCCAGCTGACTCAAGACCCTGGGATGTCCCACAGCCAATGTCTTGTGTAGCTCAGAGTTCCCGAGACCACTTCCCTTGAACATGACCAGCTCCTCCCCACAAGTGATGGCAACAGCCCATTTTTAAGTTTCTGCCAGGGCATGAGAAACACCAGCTCCCAAGTGCCACCCAGAAACTGTGAGTGCTCTGACTCCTAAACATACCGTTATTCAAGTTGAAGAGAAAGCTGCACATGTATTTATCATACACTTTGCCTCTTCTGTCGGCTTCATCTTGAGAAATTATCTTAAGAAGAAAGACAGTGTTGGATTAGGGACCAAACCACACACACAAGTTCATCAAGAGAATTGGAGCCCTGGCCAGTTTGGGTCAGTGGTTAGAGCATTGGACAGAAGGGTTTCGGGTTCGATTCCCAGTCAAGGGCATGTACCTCAGTTGTAAATTCCCCAGCCCTGGTAGGGGCAAGTGCGGAAGGCAACCAATCAATGTGTCTCTCTAAAAAAGGATGGAAAGAATTATCCTTGAGTGAAGATTAAAAAAGAGAAAGAACCGGACCTTCCTGAGGAAACTCAATAAAGGGTCACTAGGGCCAGTTTCTTTGGTCTGCATGCGGCAAAGAACAATGGGCTTGAAGGACTTCAACTCAGAAATATTTCCACATCAAAGGAATTACTCTTGAAGAAATTAATGAATCTTTCTACTGAATGAAAAACTCAAACAAGGTGGGCTGATTCCAAACTCAAGCTAGCCCTATGACTTTTCCCTAACTCTATAACTGAAAAGGCGTAAGATTAATGACATTCATTTCTAGGTCCTTATAATAATGAGGCTGTGGATTATGTACGACAGACTCATCGCAAACCTCATGTTCTTACCCCCTTGTCTCCAGATAAAGGCTAAATGTGACTAGGACTGAAACAGTCCAGTTGCCAAAAAAGGCATTTTGTGTTAATTCATTTCTAATCAGACCCAGTGATGATCAATACAAAAGTCACTACATATCAAGCCCGGAGCTGGATAGCTCTGGCCTTACCTCTCCACAGTATTCCGAGATGAATTCATTTTTCTGTACAGGATCTTTGATGAAAATCCCCCAGCCAGCCACATCAGATGGTGCCAACAATAAATGCTAGAGAATAAAGCAACAGTCATTTAATCAGGAGAGCAAAGTGGACTGCTGACGAGATCACAGGGTGAATCCCTATAAATCCTCTGGCCCCTTGTAGCCACCAAGTACCCTGAATTAAGAGCCTGTAATGAGAGGTAAACTTACCCACTTTTGCCAAAGGGGCTGACAAACTGCAATGCTTTTGGTTATTTGTAAATAAAGTACAGAATATAAGATCTACCTCCCAGAAAATATCAACTAACCATCCTTCAACAAGGTACCTACAACAGCTACCTTTGCACTTCCTGTCATTTCTTCAGCACTTGACTTAATGATTCACCTCAACCAAAAACAAAGCTTAGCTGTTCTTCCACAGCAGCTCCTCACAACAGCATGGAGAACTGCCAGGAGGTGGTGTCACTATCTCATCAGCTCAGCATTCTGTTCTTAGCAGATGCCAAATGACGAGCGGGGCCAATTCTAGTTAGAGTATGTCTGGGAACAAATCCCTCACTTTCCACCATGGTTCATTATGCTTTCATCCCAAATTGCCTTTAAAAAGGCCCCTAATTACCCAAGCTATTCCTATTCTAATCCAGCCTAGATTCACCTGCCAGGGAAATTTCCCAAAACCTCCCAAATCAGAAACTAAATTAGCTAAATAACATGTTAAGTACATGAAACCCCATTGGTAAGGAAGTATCTACAGTTTTTAGATTTAAACCAAAGGAGTTTATGCTATTATAGTTAGGGGTGGGGAGTAGGAAATGAAATTTTTTTAGGGTTCATCATCAGGGTCTGCCATGGGAAACAGTAGAGAATCATTGTGACAGAATGACCTCAATGGATAGGAACTTCCCAGAGAAAAGCCATCTAAACACTTGAAAACATAAGAGCCAAAAAATAAGGCACTGCCAGAACAGGAACTCCTGGTAGGAGGGGGCGGGGCTATGAGCAGTGCAGTAGTGTGATCTAATTCATGTGACCCAAGGCGCGGAAGTCCACAGTGGGGCCTGGGGTTCTTGCTCCTTTCAAGTCCTCAAACTCTGGGATTCCCAACCTAGAAATGGGTTCATAAAGGTACTCCCTCATGGAGTTATGAGGGCTAATGAGTTAATACACAGGGCACTTAGCCAAGTGCCTACTATATCTTAAATAATAAATGCCAGCTATTATAATAAAAGTGATTAATTGAATAAACGCACCACCTACTCCAAAGAAAAGACACTGACTGACCTTCCCCAGTATACGTTGTTAGTTTCCTTTGCTTGGTCATTAAGGTCATGGTTGCTACAATTAAAAAAATCACCTGCATGCACTTCCCAGTTATGTAATTCCTGGCTGTGATGTTTTCAAGGTTATTAAAAGAACACAGTCTGCAAAATCTACTGTGGGAAATTTTATCTCTTGTTCTGCACAAAAGGGAAATTGGCTACTATTTGAAAGAATGGGTCTCTATATTCCGGCAGGAACACCATTTATTTGCAGTAAGGAGAATAGATAAATGGATAATTCTATTTGCTAAACTTAAAAATTCAAATCATCTACTAAACAACTAGAAAAACACCTCTTATTCCAAACCTGAAACCGTTCACAGCTGGTTCCTCCTATGCTACAGAGGTGGGAGTGGCTACCCAAGGAGAAACTCAGGCTCTCCCCGTCAGCTGCGTCATTCATTCAGTGATCACTTTTTGGCCCCAGCTAATGGAGTGAGACTGCTGGCCGTGCCCTGCCATGTCCCTCATCCCTTTCCCCACCTTCTTGGAGCCCCGCTGGATGCTGCAGTTCTTGCAGGACACGTTCTTGCTGTCCCAGTGGTCAGCAGCTCCGCACGTCAGACACAGGTCAGGGTCGCACTCCCGGACGGCCAGGTAGCAGGGGCACTGCTTGGTGTTGCACTGTGCTTTGCAGCGGCAGCCAGGAAAGCGGTTCTGACCTGCAGAGACAGTCACCGTCGTGGACTCATGGAACCCTCACAGCAGCCTCCCTATCCTGCTGCACAGATGAAGAAAAACTTCCTGTGTATCCGAGCTTCATGTGCTGCTTCAGTAATAATGAGTATCACCACCCTTATGACAAGTTCGTTTATTCTGAAAACTGAACCACCCCAACTCTGACAATACTGGTTCCCAGAAAGTATTTGGGTAGCTATTTCTAGATCCCCCTTACATTCTGTGCCAATGTCACTATGATTAAATTTAAACCACCAGAGACAAACAGCTCCTTTCATCCCATTAGCCTGAGCACTGGCTGGACACTGGCTCCGCAAGAGCCGCCATGTTGTGTCAACTTCAGTTACTATTTTTTTGCAGGTTGTGGGCTGCACATAGCTGACCAAAGGCCCACTTAATTCTCATGCAATTGCATCAAAGCAACAAATACTTACACTCTGAACTACACTGACAAAACTTTTCACAAAAATTCTGTGCTATCACACAAGGGCACGAACTGTCACAAGGCTGCCGTGGATGGTCACAGGGTTGGTAGTTGTAAACGTGGTTAGAGGAGCCGTCTGCATCAAGACAACGGCATGCAAGTCAATCAGAGGTGGGAGATGATCATACACAAGGAACAAGAACACATTCTTCCCGTTACCTTGGAGCGTAGCAGGCTTTCCCTACCTGATACATATTCCTGTCTACAAAATGATAGCCGGAAGCACCCCCCACCCCCATCGCAGGTCCCCAGGGTGCGGCTCCTTTACCCACCTGTGACTCGCCTTCACTGCACAAGAGAACTGACTGGCAATATAATCAACAGACATCCTCCATTTAATTTAGCTTAATGTACAGAAGTCAATTATATATAAGTATCATAAACTCTAACCCAGTTACTATTCTGAAACGATAAGCAGACATTTTTAAGTTGAATGAATAGATAGATGCCTACCTTTTTTCAGCTGTATCTTTCTGCAGTGTGCAGCCCACAACCTGCAAAACACAAAGAAAACAGTCTTCTCCAGGAAGCTAGGAAGAATGGTCAGCACAAATCCCACAGAACCTGCTTGAACAGGTCGATCTGTGCCATGAACATAGGCGTGCCTTAAATCCAAGTGACTGTGAAAGATGCAGCTTGCATTGCATTTGTGGTGACTGGGGAAACTGTGACCAAGAGCCCTGATGTGTGCACTTTGCAAGGTCACCTAGTCAGGACTGAGGGCGGCCACACCTTCATGTGCAGGTTCCATTTCCCTACTGGTTCATTCTGATGTTGATAATACTGGCATGTCTTTAATCACTCAATTGAGCTCCATGGTCAGAATTACCAAAATGGTCAGAGGTGGGAGATGATCACACACAAGGAACAAGAACACATTCTTCCCGTTACCTTGGAGCATAGCAGGCTTTCCCTACCTGATACATATTCCTGTCTACAAAATGATAGCCGAAAGCACCCCCCGCCCCCATCGCAGGTCCCCCTCCCAACCGAAAAATTCAGAATTACCTACTAAAGCCTGAATTCTATTGGAACACACCTAAGTTCTTTCAGTTCTAAATTAAAGAAATGGAACAGCATGTACACACGTTTCTAGATGCTCCCTTACCCAACACCCAACTGCAAAAAAACTGGGGAGAAGACATTAAAGCTGACACTCCAGCCACCATCTTCTGGCTCTGCACTTACAAACCAAGTCACCTCATCACTCACTGCCATAGGCCTTGGGGAAAGGTAACGTGGCTCCTCAAAATATAAACCAGCGCAGAAGTCATATACATCACACTCAAGCTCAGGCAAACATCTTAGAACAAACTAAATGTTCGCTTAGCCTTTACTGCAGAAGTTACTAGGTTTGTCTCAACCAAAAGCAGCACAGTAAACATAATTTTTATGACTCTTAACACACCAAATCTACTGACACTGCTGTATTCTTACAGAAGAACATTGGCAACTGCTCGTGGAAACAAGACTCCACAAGTCTACTTTTGAGGCAGCTCAAGTTCCTTTCTTAATGGGCCAAGTAGAGGCTGGCCAACACCCTTGGACACACCTGGCCTGCAGCATCCTGGTGACATCTCAGAATGGCTGCAAGTGGACTTACCGGTGTTTTCTCTTCTTCTTCCTTGGAGGAGTATCGACATCCTCAGCGGGAACTGGAGCTATGATGCTGGACTCTTTGACCCGAAACTCATACACCTGGACAAGAGGCAGTCACAGCTGTGAGGATCATAGTGGTAAGCAAACCTACACATTCTTATACTAATTAATATCAGAAACATGTCTCTTCTGTGACATTGCTCAAGTGCTGGGGACAATAGAGAGCAAAGCAAGATGTTGTCTCAACCCTCATGCAGGGACAGCAGCTGTGATTACATTATGATCAATAATCCCTCATGTGATCAATAGGCTTAATCTAAATTCTCACTGGCTTTTTAAATCCATTGTCACCTAACCTGAAATATCTAGTCAGAAGAATAATTTTCTCTCAGTTCCCTCTCAGTGGGAAAACAAAAAAATGTACTTTCCAGGAGATGAACATCAGGTTAATAATTGAGACTGTTCTTACACTTGGACAAGGATTACATATTTTCCCCCCTCTCTGAAAGTCTTTATTAATCAATATACTTACCTGTCTACATGTTTTGGTCCCAATTAACCTGGCAATGGCGCAGAAGTTGTCGTAGTAGGTACCGATGAGGACCCGGAACATGGAGGCCTCGGCCCCACTCCACTCCACATTCTCAGGGGGCTCACTGTTCGGCTTCATCTTTATTGGCGTTTGACACCGAGAATTTGCTTCTACAAACCAAAGTTAAGCAATGTTCAGGAAATGACAACTGCAGAACAGAGTATTAAGAAGTAAAACAGGGTGTGCTTAAGAAAAAAGCAGGAAGTGAATCATGTTTGAGGACAAACTGAGGTAGAAAGTGTCACTAAACTTTTTCCCACAGAACCAGGAGCCTAGGCTGCTTTCATGACAAAGGCATGTTATTTGTGGTTAAGTCACAGGGTAGGACACCTGAAGCCCAGTGAGGAAATTAACCAAAACGACCGACAGAATTAAGCAGAGCGACATGAGCCCCACCCTGGAGGAAATGGCACACTGGAAATAGATGAACTTTGAACCTCAGTGACCAAACAGTAAACATCGTAGGCGGGCCAGGGGCAGAAGACAGCAACAAGAACTCGGCTATGCGTCCTTCCTTGAGAATGCCCTAGTCTTAGATTTCTCATTTTATTGAAAACTAACCAAGTAGGAAAATTATTCACTATGGCACATGCCCTTACTCTCCACAATGTGGACCTTTCAAAGCAGTGGTAAAGCCAGTTGTCAGGTCCCCTACCAGAGGAGCTCGAAGTTTCGTCTTTTTTCTCCTCTTCTTCTTTATCATTGTTCTCTCCACCTGTTTCGGTCCCAGCTTCCCTGTCACTGTCCGTGTCCTTTGACTCCAGCACATTAATGGTGGGGGTGCTGGGCCTGCTGCTGTTGTTGGGAAGCCTCCCTCGTCTGCGACCTCCTGGGCGTTTGGGGGGCGTCTTGATCCGCTCAGCAGTGAGGGCGGCAGCGAACTCCTTTGCTCCCTCCTATGAAGTGAAACATGGAGGCGACATCAAGGTCAAGTTCCACAACTCATTTTGTTGAAGGAGAAAACAAAAGATTGGATAAGCAAGGTAGTCAAGAAATTTAACACAATATCCATTTTCCACAAATAGTTGCATCTCTAAATACGCTTGTTTTCTTTTTCTAGTAGTGTGGAACAGGGGTCCTCAAACTACGGCCCGCAGGCCACATGCGGCCCGCCGAAAACATTTATCTGGCCTGCTGGGTGTTTTTGCCGCCGCAGTGTGCATAGGAATTTGTTCATAGTTTTTTTTAAAACTATAGTCCGGCCCTCCAACGGTCTGAGGGACAGTGAACTGGCCCCCTGTTTAAAAAGTTTGAGGACCCCTGGTGTGGAAATTTCAGAAAGACAGAAATGAGTTCTATATATTGCTACAGTGGTATGAAATCAGGCAAGACAGTTCTATATTTGTGAAATGCATTAACTGGTTAGTAAGTTAAAATATAAAATATATTTTACATATATAATTTCTTTAAAAGTGAAATTTTATGAGGAAAATCATATACTTCCTGTGCATGTGGAGTCAAACTCTCCTAATCTGGCTGGGGTTTCTAAGACAGCACATGCTTCTATAGTCATGGTTAAAATACACAAGAATACAAAACACATAAACATGCTGGACTTTGTCATTTCCTGCCTTACTATTAAAACATCCCATTTTTTCCTGTGAGGGATACACAGCCTCAGGAAGACACATGAGGATCAAGGCTGTGAGGGTTACATTCTGTATTACGAAGTGCAACATCCAGTCTCAGAAAGTATAAAACAATGGTGAGAGCATTAACTACAGAGAGACCAGAGAAACTACAGAGAGACCAGAGAAACATTTCAGATGAGCCAAATGAATTCTGCCTTGTGAAGAATATGTAAAATAGTGCTCATGAATCCCATTTTTAGTGGCAATAGAAGGGAGAAGTTTGAGAGCAGCCAACAGTTTTATACTTTATTCTATAAAAACCAAATTGCTTAAAAATAGGATACCTTCTGCAGGTGCCATTCAATGAATCTTCTGTCCAAAATCCAACAGGCAATATATACCCACTTAGTTCCTAGGTAGGAGTGGCTTGGTTCAAAGAGGGGAAATGGTAAAAATAAGATAGTACCCGTAAAAAAAACAACTTTTCTACCTCATACTTCCCTAAACCTTTACCTTTTCTCCACCGTTTCTTTGTTGTTTTTTTAATTCTGTGGGCCCTATAATACAGCTTAAACAACGGGTCTAAAACTCAAAGAAAGGCTATGGCTCTGAGAAATGCTTAGGACCACTATGTGTGACTATCCAGTTCCTGGGGTTAGGTGGGCTACCTGTGCTGCACACCCTCAAACTCTGGAAGGTGTAATGTTAGTGTCCTCGATCCTAAAGACTTTGAATTGTAGCTGAAGAGATTAACACATACACAAAGACTAATACAAAGATCAATGAAGGACTAGTGTGTGCAGTACGTGAGAGCTATGAGAGACATGGGTGAGAACCTCTGCCTACCGTGTGGCCAGGAGAAGCACAGGGGAGCCAGTGTTAATGCTGACTGCACACACCTCACCCAGTTCAGAATCAGTGCTTCTCAAATGCCCTTGAGGAACAAATGGCACTCAAGCTTACCAAATGTTGGTAACACTGTGGTCCACAAGGCTTGTTGTCCAGAGCTGTTTCCGTGTTCTTCCGCTTGTAAGTGTTAGGTGTTGCATGAAAAGCTGCAAAATAAAGATAAAATATCCAAATATGAAATATTTACTTATTCATTTCCCCTGTTTCAATGGGAAAAGTCAATGAATACATTCCAGTCTTGCTAATACGTGATTCACATCCCAGAACTTTCCTCCCAGTTCTTACTGAATTCTCACCATGTGTTTCCCTCGACTCCTGCAGGGCACAAACACTGCATTCTGGAATGATTAGTGGTTTCACATTTTTCTCCTCACAAGTATAACTGATGCATGTAAACTCTGAACTCTGGTCATAAACATTTGATATCTCCATAGAAACAACTGATACACCCTCTACAATGAAATCAGATTTCCTATTTTTACCAAAAGAATTCTGACATCTACAATTTTTTTTCTTTATGAAGAAAAGTCAGCAGTCTGTCAAATGGAAGAGAAGAATGGAATACCACTTGTTAAAAACTAATTTTTAAGCCCTAGCCAGTTTGGCTCAGTGGATAGAGCATTGGCCTGTGGACTGAAGGGTCCCGGGTTCGATTCCAGTCAAGGGCATATGCCCAGGTTGGGGGCTCAATCCCCAGTGTGGGGTGTGTAAGAGGAGGCAGCCAATCAATGATTCTTTCTCATCATTGGTGTTTCTATCTCTCCCTCTCCCTTCTTCTCTGAAATCAATAAAAAATATATTTTTAAAAAAAACAAAACAAAATTAATTTTTAAATTAATAAAATTTAATTTATTTATACTAAATTTAATTCTATTTATACTAAATTAAATTTAGTATAAAGAGGACAGCCTCAAAACACTAAAATGCATTTTCTTTGACTCAAACACAACTCAAGGACCTAGTGAGAGCCTGCAACCAGCACCTTTCCACAGGAAAATACAACAAAGTGTTTGAAACTTAAAATTCCAAATCATGTGTTAACAAAAAGATTCACACTGCAGTACACTGGTACACTGACCAGGTATGAGTGCACAGCAGTGAGGACTTCAGAGAATTTGTGATCATTAACTTCCAGTGCACAAGGCGAATACTGGCAATGATCTGTTAAGAACTACACAAAATGAAAATTAATTTGGGTAAAAACAAGTGACAGACTCATAAAATAAGTCATTTAAAAAATATTTGTAAAAGGTCATACTTAAAATGTAAAGACAGACTGGTGAAGGAAAACAAAAAGACAACAAAGTTATGTTTTTAAAAGTAGAAATTCAAGGCTCAAATTCTTTTCAAGTGCTTAAGTTTTTTTCCCCCCAGAACAAGAGCCTAAACCATACAACTAACTTTGCACTGGATTAGATTTTGGACAGGCAAGGACCCCTAACACACAGACTGTGCACACAGAAGGCTACAGTCACATTAGCAGCCCAGAATTACATCAATCCAAAAACAAAGCAGTCATTAGCCAGAGTTAGTGCACACAATGAGTAACACATTTTTGGTAAAATCTGTTTTTAGTTGTGATGCCTCCTCCCTAATTCAGTGAAAATAGAGGCACATATGTATCTGTAGACAGAAACACACACACACACACACACACACACACACACACACACACAGCTCAAGTGAGGACAGTAGCCTCTGGTGGTCCTTAACTAGAACTAGGTAACAGTACTTATTAACCATAATCATAGTCTCGAAGACAGGAACAACTTCAGACTATAACAACAAAATCAACATATTTATAATCAAAGGTACTTTAATAAATTTTAAAGTACCATTATTATGACTAGATTCCCTCAGCAGAATTTCAAACAAGCCCATATATATAAAGAATTCACTCTTCTAGAAATGTCCAGAATACTTTTCAAATAGACATCTTAAAATACTAATATTTGAAATAAGCTACTAAAAATTATTTCAAGCTAGCCTGGACAATGTGGCTCACTGATTGAGCATCAACCTATGAACCAGGAGGTCACGGTTTGATTCCTAGTCAGGGCACATCCCTGGGTTGCAGGCTAGATCCCCAGTGTGGAGTGTGCAGGAGGCAGCCAATCAATAATTCTCTCTCATCGTTGATGTTTCTATCTCTCCCTCTCCCTTCCTCCCTGAAATCAATAAAAATATATTTTTGAAAATATGTATTTCAAGCTAAATATACAGAAAAATTGTTATATAAAAGTCCATCGTCAGAAAAATTAAGGCACGGTACCTTTAAATTTTACAAGGAGCGAACATGGATATTTCAAGGATTTTTGTTTGTTTTAATGTTGAAAGCAACCTATGAAATCTTGATGAAAAATCATCTAAAGCCCAGCCATTATATAAGCTCAGTGGTTGAGCATCAACCTTTGAGCCAGGAGGTCATGGTTCAATGCCAGGTCAGGGCACATGCCTGGGTTGAGGGCTCGATCCCCAGTAAGGGGCGTGCAGGAGACAGCCAATCAATAATTCTCTCTCAACATTAATGTTTCTATCTCTCTCTCCCTCTCCCTTCCTCTCTGAAATCAATAAACATATATTTTTTAAAACCTATCAAAAGGATTTCAAGCAAAGGTAAAAGTTATATACAATTCCAGCTATTCTCTATACCTCTGTTTGAGATTAAATTGGCAACACTAAAAAATAACCAAAATATAGGGGGTGTGTGTGTGTTCCCCCCCCCCCCAAAAAAAATGTATATAGAGTTTAACAGTTGATAACTCACTTAGTTTTAACTCCTTTTCAGGTATAACTGATTTGAAATAATGGGTGAAGCCAGACCAAGCTTTGAACAAAGAAAATTTATCCTGCCCGGCTGGTGTGGCTCAGTGGTTGAGCATCAACCCAGGAACCAAGAAGTCACCAGTTCAATTCCTGGTCAGGGCACATGCCTGGGGTTCTGGGCTCAATCCCCTGTAGGGGGCGTGCAGGAGGCAGCCCATCTCTCTCCCCCTCTCCCTTCCTCTCTCTCTAATATCAATAAAAACATCATTTTTTTAAAAAATGTATCTTAAAGTGCCACAAGATTTTAAAAGATAAAGGCTTATGGTACAAGACCAGCAACAGTCAACGAATAGAGAGCACACAAATACTGAAGAAATTATTCTCGAGGTTTAGGATTCCATTGCTTTGCATTATCAGCAGTGCCTGGACCAGAATGGTCATCAGTTTGAAAACAGGCATAACAACAACAACAAAAAAAACTATTCGTTTCTGTAGATTCTTTTAAGTTTTAAAAAATTAACTGTACGTTAGTAAAGACTAACTTTATAATCATTCCAAGTGTGTATACTTTTTTGGGGACACATTGTATACTGAGTAGCCCTTATAATCTTACAATGTTTCAACAAGTAAGTGATGCCTCAAATACAGAACTGGTGAATCCAAGGATCAGCACTGAAACAAACGTTAGTGATCACCTGTTTCCAGGGAGTTTTACAAATCAGGAAACAGGAACAAAATACTTAAATACGAAGTATTCGATTCCAGGTCAGGGCACATGCCCGAGTTTGAGGCTCGATCCCCAAAGGCAATAATTTGTGCAAGTAGTTGTTTGGCAGCAGGTGTGACCAGACACACACTCCTCACTGCATGGACAAAGAGAACAGCTTCACATCAGACACCACTTCCCTGAAATACTCACTTCTTCAGCTTGCTGTCATGTGACAAATGATCAGATCAGTACAAATTATCAGTTTTATACATTAACTTCTGCTCAAAATACTGCTGTTGTCTGCTCTGATTAGAGCTTGGTACTAAGAATGAATTCTTACTGAATACTTACATATGGAATCACATAAATTCTTTTGTGTATATGACAGATATCAGACTTTTACTAAAAAGTCCCTCACAGAACAACAATGCCAACACTCAAGCATGGGAAAGCAGTGACAGCAGCAAACAGAATTCTATGTTCAAAAGCACACACTAGGAAGCTTTGGGCATTATCTCATTTAATTCTCACAAAATACCCAGGTATTAGGATCCTCATCCCCATTTCACAGACGAGGAAAACAGACTTAGGGAGGTTTAGTCACTGAGAATTACACAGCAAATATGAACTCAAGTATTTCTGAAGTTTTTTAACTATTACACAGCTAAAATACTAAAAAAAAAAAAAAAAAAAAAAAAAAAAGTCAGCCATCAATTATAAACTTGAAATACCTTCTTTGATATTCTAACCAATTAAAATGTTAAAATCTCAGCCCTGGCTGGTGTGGCTCAGTTGGTTGGGTGCTGTCCCATGCACCAAGAGGTTTGGGGTTCGATTCCAGGTCAGGGCACATGCCCGAGTTTGAGGCTCGATCCCCAATAGGGAGCATATGCATGTTTTAGTCTCTCCTCCTGTCCCTTCCTCTCTCTAAAAATCCATTTTTAAAATCTTTAAACATCAATATACATTACAAAAAGAACATTCAAATGGACTTTCACATAATACCAAAAAGGATAAACTAATACAACTGTTTTATGCTTAAAACATTCCTCTGTAGGCCATTCAGACAATAGACAGCACATCAGAATATCCCACCAAAAGTTCTACTTTGGTCCACCATAAGCACATGCAGACATGCAATTTACAATTTTTTGTTGTTGTTGTTAATTCTCACCTGAGGATATTTCTCCATTGATTTTAGAGAGTGGAAAGGAGGGAGGAAGAGGAAAAGAGAGAACGAAACATCTATGTGAGAGAGACACATCGATGGTTGCCTCCCCTATTCAAACTGGGGCTGGGGTTTGAACCTGCAATCCAGATACGTGCCCCCTTAACCAGGAATCAAACCCAAGACCCTTCAGTGCACTGGTCAACACTTTAACCACAGAGCCACACTGGCCAGGGCAGCAATTTACAATATTTTTTTTTTTAGCATATTTTTATTGATTTCAGAGAAGGGAGAGACAGGAACATCAATGATGAGAGAGAATCATTGACTGCCTGCCTCCTGCATGCCCCCTACTGGGGATTGAGCCTACAACCCAGGCATGTGCCCTTGACTGGAATTGAGCCCAGGAGCCTTCAGTCCAGGGCTGATGCTCTATCCACTGAGCAAAACCAGCTAGGGCTACAATATTCTTAATAAGAATTGGACATATTTTACAAAATGACCATGTATAAAGGGGAATGCTTTTCAAAACAACTTTTCAAGGGCTATGTGAAACCCAAATAAGATACGTATTTGATAACTGTCCAACAGCTATTGATTATTCAAAATACCAAATCAATTTAAACTAGACAGGAGTGTGGATAACAGCAAGGAGATGGGAGACATAATGATAATTCTAAAAACCAATGTTAAGTTTTTCTAACTTAAGATAACTAAACCACTTCACACACAGAAATTACTGTTTCCAAGACTAAGATGCACATCACACCACAAATCACGAGCTATGCAGATAGAAGTGCACAGACAGAGCAAAACTCAACAGGAGGTAAGAGCTAATGGCTTGAGCAGGCTAACTCACATTGAAACATATCACTGGAAAATGAGGGGAAAATTCTGTGAAAGGTGGGTTCAAACTGAAAAAGACAAAGCACCTTGGAGCCATTTAGTGCAGGGGAGACTGGTGCAGAGCCCCTACCGTGTTACCATGTCACCAACATCACACTAAAATGTGACATGGGAAAAACTAACCTCTATATCAAGTAAACTCTGCATAGGAAACTGGGAGGTATGAAATATATTTTTGAAATATGTTCCTCAAAAAGCAGTTGGTAGTTTTTAAACCATGCTTAAAGAAATAAATTCCAGTTACCTGGACAATTTACCACGAAACCTCACTCCCCAGCAATATAAGAAAATATTGTGTGTGCCATACTTCAATTTCATTAAGACTATTTTATGTTTTACCTATATTCAAATGCGGGTATTTGTAAAAAAAAAAAAAAAGAAAAAATTTAACACTAGATAGCTAGATAGATGATAACATCTATAAGCACCTTGAACAAATTTTGTTGAAGAAATTGGCTAATATCAATATCGCAGTGTTGCCCTGGGCTATCAGCTAGTTCAAAGTAATAGTTTATTATGAAACAACTGCTCCATTAGAATTTATGGAAAAATCACTGACCTATATCCCAGGTTGGTGGGAGATAGCAATACAAATCAAACTCATGAAGACTTTGGAGCAACCCTCAAGCAACAAATTAAAAATAGTAAGACACTGATCCTAGCATTTTTCAATCTGAACTGCAAGATTAAATGATAAACTCTAGTTGTAATCAATGAAAACCATTTCCAAGTTGCTCTAAAACATAATTCCACAGCGAAGATCGAAAATGAAAACATACAATAACTGCACTTACGGTGTAGGAAGCAGTCATACTTGAAACATCGCCTACAGAAGAGTGTGTGAAATGAATGCAGGCTCTGCTCCCTCTGAACAGATTTAGCATTTGGTCCATCTATGTTCGGGGTACATTCTGGAGGCAGTGCCCCTGGGAGCTGCTGCTCAGTGAGTTCTTTATACCTGACATGAACCAAGAGAAATGTAAGTTAATGGAAAACAAAAGTTACAATTTTAAAAATAAAGGTTTTTTTGTGGGGTTTTTCTTCTAAAAATAAAGTTTCTAAACAGATTCCATGTATTATTTCTGTTTTTCTTGCCTAAAGCACAAAAGACACATCTATAACCATCTGTAATGAGCCAATTACACATTATGCAAGACATATCAAAAATCAAATTCATGAAAAATGTTCTTATATTAAAGTTAAACACCAACTGCACTAAAATTTCTACAAGTGTCCAGAAAAATTTTCCTCTACATGTACTATTGCGTATTATGTGTGTTTGTTCTAAAAGGTTTTTAAGGCAGAGCTCCACAGGTTTATGCTTCACTTCAAGTGTCTTGGCAGACCTGACAAATGAAGCAAGTGGCTCATCAGCTACATTACATTAGTTCCATTTCCAATAAACCAAATGGTGAGAGATATCCCATACAAGACTGCCTCACAAGAACAAATCTTACTTTTCCTTTAGTTCTTCTGCTGTGCCCTTATCTGGAAACATTGAGGAAATGGCTTCAAAAATTTTGTCAGAAGGAAATTTCCGAGGTGGGTGGCTTTCTTTATCTGAACAAGGAAATATGAAAGGGCAAAAAGAATGAAAGTAAACAAGTTTTCAAACTTTCATTTTTTTCCACATGACTATATGTAAAAAAGATCATCTTCTAAGAAATTATCAACTTTGTGTTTCACTTACTTCCAATATATTTTACATGTATCTATGGCATGACAGTTAAGTCAGACAAAAAACAACTTCAAAATCCAATATGGAAAGTTTTAAGCAGATTGGGAGGCAGAAAAAAGTGGGCAGAAAAATGATAAGCAGCTCTACTACTAACTGGTTTTGTGACCTTGGTTGGTCACAGACCCACTTGGGTCTGTTTCCTCATCTGTAAATGAAGGCACTGAACTAGATGATCACTAAGGTGTCCGTTATAAAAAGTTTATGCTTCTTTGAAACTGAAGTTTTCCCCCAAATCCTTCTATGTTATCTTAAATAATGAGCTTTGCCAAGTCTCCAACAACTCCTGGCTCTGACTGGGCCTCTGTTTCTCAGGTATGAAGTCCTCACAGCTGGTTACCGTTTATGGTGTCTGAATTGTTCTTCCCTAGAGTGTGAACTTAATAAGTTACTTCACAGCATTAAACCTCCTAACTCCTCCACTATGAGACAGATCCACCTGTGGAGCATTATGAGGATCCAATGAGCTAGTGAATATAAAGTGATCACTACTTGTACAAAGAAGAGATCAGCATGTTATCTGATGATGATTATGACTGCCCAGTGAAACCCAAAACCAAATAAATATGTTAGCCAAAGGAAATAAAGACACTCAAGTACAGAATGAAATGTTACAAATAACATTCTAATTTTGATTATACTATTATCGATGTAATTTTTAACAAACAAAAAAAGGAATGACAATCTACTTGTACTCTATTGTTTTTGAAAGATGCTATAATGGCTACACACAATCCTAACAGACATACCATCTCTGTTCTCCTCCAGATCTTTCTGTTTTTCTTCTCCTTCATCGGGATCATCTCCATCATCGTCATCATCATCATCATTGTACTGGCCAAGAGCATTCACCAACTCCACAAAAATTTCATCATTTATAAACCCACATTCTGAAATTCACCAAGTCAAATATCAGAAATATACAAAGAAGAGTGGTAATGACAAAAGTTTACATATGCCTTTTCTGATTTGGAATAGTCAGAGCCCGCCAATCAGCATTATAACATTATTAAATGAGGGGGGAGATCCTTTTCAGGACTCACCTAAGGCAAAGTTAGGAACAGAATTTACCTTCAACACCTGTAATTTTCTCTTTAATCATCCATCCCCCAAAAGTTTCCAGGGTCTCTACTGTAACTAATTCTCTAGAAACTAATTGTGGCCTTGGCCTCCTCCAAAGCAATGTACCAAGAGACCTTGCTTTCCACTAATAATGAGAACAACTGACGATGTTACACCTATCACCATCCTGCCAGACAAATTAGCAGTTTGCTGGACACAAAACACCAAAGCCATGATTCTAATGATAGAATTTCAGGTACTGCAGCAGCCTGGTGGGAAGGTATTTTAGAGTGTAGAGCTTTTTGGAGCCCATGTCACATAAGCAGAGCCTTGTTCTAATTAATTTTACTGGTAAAGAATCTTAAAATATATATATATTCAAATAATTCTATTTAATTTACATGTTATTAACATAATTTGCTATAACCAACTATGCATAATTTTCATGTGGCAAACATGGTCCTTCAATTTAAAATTAAAGAAAACTCTAAAAATTTTAGGCTTGTGAGCCAGGCCAATCCAGCATAAAACTTAATATTTAAAAATCTTTTTCATATCTATGCTGAAAAAAATAAATCAAAGTATCTCTCAGTTCTTTAGCCCCCTTTTCCAAGAGAATAAACCCATGGCTCACCTCTATCCCCGTGTACTTTTCCATCATAATTTTTTATTAATTCTTCAATGAAAGTCCCATCCTGGTCTAAAACTTCATCCCCCATATAAGGAATGTTATGTAAAACAGTTTCATCTTCTACCTAAAAAGTTTAAAAAATAATAAATTTAAAAGCAGCCTTATCTTAAGTACCAAATTTTTTAAAATAATGTAATAACTAAAATACAGCAATTTTCATAAGCAGATGTCTTTACCCAGTTCTCCAGACCTAAAATAATAGATAGCAAACTCTAAAAACTATAAGTAAAAGATCCCTCTTACAAATAAGCGCAACAGAGAAACAAATTTAAGGAAAAATACTGTATTTACCTACTCTAACATGTCATCAAACATTAAAATTTCCCATTATTTTATGTATGTATACCTATATCTGACGATAAAGTGGAATTGATGAAATACGGTTTATCGAAATGAACTATAAATAACCATACCTTAAAAAAAACTAACATAAGGGTTTCTAAATTTCATTTGGTCTAGTAATTGGAAGACATTCAATGTAAAATTCTAGGGATGTATAATAGAGTATTGATATATATCCATTAAAGTTATGCCAAAAGGATTTACTCATTTACATAAAATAACATTCTACAATAAAAAATATTTCAATACTGAGATGAACAGGATGCATATCAAAATTGATAATGCTAATGAAGATGACAAGATGGGTTTATACCAAGGTTTGAAAGACAACAGGGAAGAAGAGGGTGCTAGCTTAGCAATCAAAGGAAAGTTAAGAGATAATGTAATACTTAAGAATACAAAGCACAGAAAGCTGACAATCGGGAGAAAGAGAATTTTCAATGAAGAATAAAAAAGACAGTAATTACAGATAAAGACTAGAGGGTTCTGAAGTCCATATTTAAGGACACTAAAGTGAGGATAGGTCTAAGTCTTAGGACTTTGAACAGGGTGCTGATAACAAAATTTTAGAAAGATAATTCTGATAAACTGAAAGGACAGGCTGACAGGAGGTCATGGCAGCTATATAAAGTGTAAGGTGCCTTAGGCTGGGATCATGATCAATAGGCCATGAGACACAGTAATGGTCAGGAAATACAAAGAAAGGGAAAATTTCCCAATAAACCCTTGATAACAAACTTAGGACAACTGCAGACTTCATACCTTAGAGAAAAGGGAAATTGGTAGAAACTATGCATATGGGAGGTAAAATGAAAATTTAAATTTTAATGTACTGATCTATTCAGATCAAGTTTGTGTACAACTACAGAGTCCAGTTTTCATTGCATCTCACTTGCACTAATCCCATTTAAACTAGGTGGATTCATTTTTTGGATGCAAGCAAAAATTAAGTGACAATGGCTCTTTTGTCTTCTCAATTATATCTACACAGTCTTGTCCCCAAAACATACCCTAGCATAATAAAGATAGCCTGCCTAATCTACTTTGGTCGGTATTCAGCAAAACCCATGTATGATCCATAAATAGTATATATTGGCAACTTTAAACAGTATTCTTCAAGAATTTCAGTGTATGAAAATATGAAACTTCCCTCTTGTGATATGATTCTCAAACTAAATGTTTTTGAATCAAGCCTTAATCACACAAATTTATGCAATTGTAGAAGAGTATATGAAGTTTGCCTTTAACCCTCCACTATGAAATCTTTAAGTTATTAAAAACATTGGAAACATAAGCAATTCTCTAAACTAGGCTCACCAACGACTTCCATCAAATTTTATTGCCCTTACTATTTTATATATCAAATAATAAAACTATACTACTTTATATATCAAGTTAATAAAATTATATATTTTTATTGAATGACACAAGTCAAGAATGCACACTCAAAGTTTCTCTTTTGTGCCATCTTCCTTCATCCTCCTTCTATCAAGAAATACAGTGGAGCCTGTTATTGAACTTAATTCATTCTAGAAGGCTGTTCAAGAAGCGATTTGTTCAAGAACTAAATCTTTTTTTCCCCATTAGAAATTCTCTAAATTGATTAATTCGTTCCAGACCCCCAAATGATTCCGTTTTAACATTTCTTATATACAGAACATATCTAATGTACTGTTTACTCTATAAGCAAACACTTCTTTTCTTAAATTTATCAACCCACTCCCTAAACAAATCACTTTCAGCACTCGTTCCAGAGGTATCTTTCAGGAAGTCAGCAAGCAGCACCTTCGCTTACTCACATATCACTGCCTCCGAAATGCTGTCACTGAAATGCTATCTCCAGCTAACTGGTTTTTGTTTATCCAAATCAACTACAGCTTTTCTACGTCTTCAATTGCCTATGATCATTGTTTCTTTCATACCCTTAGCAACTTTAGCACTCTTGATGGCTTCGTCATGTGTTTAATATGTTTTTATTGATTTCAGAGAGGAAGGGATAGAAACATCAATGATGAGAAAGAATCATTGATTGGCTGCCTGCCTGCCTCCTACACACCCATTCTGGGGATCAAGCCTGCAAACCAGGCATATGCCCTGACTGGGAATTGAACTGCCACCTCCTGGTTCATAGGTCAGTGCTCAACCTCTGAGCCACGCCAGCCAGGCTATGTCTTATTTTTTTTTTTATTATGGTTTTGATTGGAACCAAGATGGCAGCATAGGTAAACACCTGTACTCGCTGCCTCCCACAACCACATCAAAATTATAACTAAAATACAGAACCATCATTCAGAACCACCTGAAATCTGGCTGAATGGAAGTCCTACAACTAGAGAAGTAAAGAAGAAAGCACATTAAAACTGGTAGGAGGGGCGGAGGCGCAGAACAGGTCCAACACCCACGTATGCCATTTTTTTAATCGGGAGGGATATCTCGGCTGCAGAGGCCCACTGTGAGGAGCAAGGGGTCCCAGCCCCATAGCAGACCCCCAGCCCAGAGTTCCAGAGCTGGGAAGAGAAGTCCCCCATAACTTCAGGTGGCAAAAACCAGCTGGGGATTGTAGACTGTCTGGCATCAAGGAGAAACTCGGGGGGGTGGGGGGCTTTCTCCCAAACAAGGGTGCTCACAGGGGTCACTGTTCCTGTGCTTGGACCTCCCCAATCACAGAGCTGACTGGCAGCTCTATCTGAGTTTCCATCAGCATGGCCCACACTGTTCACTCTGCCCTGGAGATTCCCTGAGACCCCACCCATCCAATTTGCAGCCCTACTATTTGCAGTGGCTCTTCCATATGAATAGCCTGAACTGGCTCAGGCTTCAGACTTTGCTAAAATCTCTTAAACAAGCAATAGCTGGAGCCAGTGTGCCCCAAATGTATCAATAAAAGGTCCAAGACCCGGCACTAGCACCAGCCTGCCTTGCTTTACCAGTTGGCCTCACCTGGGCACTTCCAAGCCCATTACAAGTAGCAGCCATCTACAGATCTCCCTGTAGCTCCTGCCGGGTGGCCCCAGGCAGTGGCTGATTTTGCACCTCCCAGGAGGCCCCAGAGTCAGTGCACCTGGTGGACAACTTGAGACCATACCAGATTACAACTCTACACATCCACAAACAACACACTCAAGGGCCAGATTCAGTGAGCACCAAAGCCCCACTAAAACAAGTCCTGCTCCATAGGGGTTTCCTGCACTGCTGTTCTTCCACTATAGACACAGGTCCTCACAGCCAATTGGCCTGGAGGTCAATTCCTCCCAGTGATACCAACAGCAATCAAGGCTCAACTACAACAAGACTGTGCACATAGCCCACACAGGGGGGTGCACACCTAGAGGGCCCAGCTCAGGTAATTGGGGAGACTAAGCCATTGGGCCCTACAAGACACCTACTACAAAAGGCCACTCTACCAATTCCAGGAGATTTAAAAGCTCTACCTAATACATTGAAACAAACACAGGGAAGCAGCCAAAATGAGGAGACAAAGAAACATGTCACAAATGAAAGGAATGGAAGCAGGCAAACTACTGGATATGGAGTTCAAAACAATGGCTATAAGGTTACTTAAGGATCTTAAGGAGAGCGTCAAGGGAATTAATGAGAGCATTAAGGGACTTAGTAAGACTTTCAAAAATCTTAGGGAGAATTTCAAAGACATGAAAAAGGACCAGTCAGAAATTAAGCATACACTAACTGAAATAAAGAATAATTTACAGCCTTAGCTGATTTGGTTCAGTGGATAGAGCATTGGCCTGCAGACTGAAGGGTCCTGGGTTCAATTCTGGTCAAGGGCACAGGCCCGGGTTTGGGGCTCCATCCCCTGTAGGGAGAGTGCAGGAAACAGCCGATCAATGGTTCTCTCTCATCATTAATGTTTCTCTCTCTCTCCCTCTCCCTTCCTCTCTGAAATCAATAAAAATATATTTTTTAAAAGAATAATTTACAAGGATTCAACATTAGATGATTCTGAGAAACAAATCAACGATTTGGAATATGAGGAGGCAAAAAAGACCAATCAGAAAAACAAAAAAGCGCCCTGGCCGGTTTGGCACAGTGGAAAGATAGAGCGTCAGCCTGCGGACTGAAGGGTCCCAGGTTTGATTCCGGCCAAAGGCACATGCCTGGGTTGTGGGCCTGGCCTCCGATCAATGATTCTCTCTCATCATTGATGTTTCTATCTCTCTCTCCTCCCTTCCTCTCTGAAATCAATAAAAATATTTAAAAAAAAAAAAAAAGCTAAAAGAACCCAAAAATATGAAGATAGTAGTGTAAGGAACCTCTGGGACAACTTCAAGCATACTAACATTTGCATTATGGGAGGGATGTCAGAAAGAGAAGAGAAAAAGCAAGATATTGAAAACCTACTTGAAGAAATAATGACAGAAAACTTCCCCTACCTGGTGAAAGAAATAGACTTACAAGTCCAGGAAACAGAGAGTACTAAACAAGAGGAACCCAAAAAGGACCACATCAAGATACATCATAATTAAAATGCCAAGGGTTAAAGACAAAGAGAGAATCTTAAAAGCAGCAAGAGAAAAGCAGTTAGTTACTTACCTACAAGGGAAAGCCCATATGACTGTCAGCTGATTTCTCAACAGAAACTTTGCAGGCCAGAAGGGAGTGGCAAGAAATACTCAAAGTGATGAATAGCAAGGACTTACAACCAAGATTACTCTACCCAGCAAAGCTATCATTTAGAATTGAAGGTCAGATAAAGAGCTTCACAGATAAGAAAAAGCTAAAGGAGTTCATCAGCACCAAACCAGTAGTACATGAAATGTTGAAGGGTATTCTTCAAGAAAAGGAAGAAGAACAACAAAAATATGAACAATAGAATGGCAATAAATACATGTCTATCAATAATTGAATCTAAAAATCAAAATAAACAAAGAAGAAATCTGATGAACAGAATAAATTGATGAATAAAATAGAATGACGCATGGAAAAATGGAACAGGCTGACGAATTTGGGGGGGGGGGGGGCGACGAGAGGGGGCAGGTGGGAAGAGATTAACCAAGGATCCCATATGCAATACCTGTGGACACAGACCACAGGGGTGGGGTGGGAACTGGGTGGAGGGGGCTTTGGGGGGGGAGGGGAAAGAGGAACATCTATAATAATCTCAACAATAAAGATTTAAAAAAAAAACATTCTAAACACGTGTGTGTGTGTGTGCGTGTGTGTGTTTTAATTTTGAGAGAGAGAAAGATAGAAGCATCAATGAGAGACAAACATCAACCGTTTGCCTCCTGCACACTCCCTACCTGGGATTAAGCCCACACCCATGCATGTGCCCTGATCAGGAATTGAACCAGTGACCTCCTGGTAATGGGTTGACACTCAACCACGAAGCCCCACGGGCCAGGCTCCTTATGTTTTAAAATTGTGTTAATAGTACATTTCACCAGCAACAAAAGAAATAACACACATAAACAAAAAATATTCACAGCACAATTTCCTGAGATGTTAACAATGCGAGGCTTTGTGGCCTGAGAGATGCTTTTTGTCAGGCTGATGTATCAGCATGAAAGGCTTGTGAGGTAGAGAACCAACAAAACCAAGACATTTTTCGGTGAACAACTTGGTCGAGAACTGAATTGTTTGAGATGGGAGACATTCGGGAACTGAAGTTTGACTGTGCTAGCATTTCATTACAAACGCTATTGGGCCAATGTTATCTGTGGAAACGTGATTGTGTTTTTATAAGCTGTGAGAATATTCCGTAGTGTACATTATCATTTAATAACATGCTGCCTAAAATTGTTTTAAATAAGTTCTCAATTAACAAAACCTCATAGTCAGACTAACCTCTTCAAGCTAAGAACTATAGACTTCATCTTTGAATCCCAGGTATTGTTTTTGCTTAACACTTTTCCTCTGAAGAATATTTTAACTAGAAAGGAGCAGGAAAAGAGCAACATTGCAAAGTATCAGTTAAAAAACATCACTCTGAGTGCTACTATTTTCATAGCATTTTTACTCATATTATCTTGACTCACCTTGATGAGAAAATCATCTATACTATTTATTTAAAATAGTGATTATAAATTAGCAGAAGATCCATTATTTACGTACCATGAAATTCTGCTGTAGAGGAGACCAAGAGTACATTATGGGTACTGAGGCAACTGCATTCAGAGTCTTTAATGGGATGACTTGTGTTGGAAAATCCAAGTCACTGGTCACCGAACACTAGAACAGAAAAAATAAAATGACTCATGAGAATAAGACAATCTGCAGCTGTAGCAATCATATTATAAAGGGATGCTACCATTTTACATAATTTTAAAAGGAAATTTAAAAATTTTTAAGTTACTGTCTTTACCTAAGACAGTAAAGTGCATAAAAACCAAGAAGGATTATCTCCTCTTTTACTTAGGGTGGAGGGAAAAAAGCTTCGCCTTTTACAAATTTTTAAAGCCCTCTACCCCTTCCCATACTTACCGATCAAAAATTGTATTTATATTAGCTTTCTATTAACTGCTCAAAATTTCTTCCACACCTCAACCACATGGAATAATAATATAGATACCAAATATGCCACTGAAATCTTACTTAATAAGAATATGGAAACTTGTTAGCCGCTTATCTTTATCTTCCCTTTTTAAAAGCCCAGGTGTCATTTGCTGAATTATCAGTTGATACACAAACATTAAAGGGTACTAGATCTGCATTTCAATCATAACTAAATGGATTCATATCAACTCTGCAAAGTATAATCTCTAAACTATTAATAATAATAGCTATGTTATTAACTTTGTATGTGCTAGGCGCTATATTACACACGTCTGATCATATTTAGTCCTCATTACAATATTGTAAGATGGAGATTGTCCTTAATCTTCATTTTACAGGTGAGAAAAGGAAGGTAAAGAAAGGATAAATAACTGGCTCAAAGTCACACAGATAGGGCTAGAATTTAAACCCAGAAAGTCTGACTCTGGAGCCCCTGCACATATTGCCATGATACCAAATATCTATAATAGTTAAGTGCCTATATTCCCTGAAATTGGTATTTCATCCAATCCATGATGACATCCATTTTAGTATCTTCTGTATCACTAAGAAAATAATGCCCCAGTTAAACTATAACATAATGCTTTCTTATCACAGCATTTCTAAAGTGCATGATGATTTCAGATGTTAAAATGTTAAAAAGTTTGCATCTTTAATTCTATGAAATGTGATAATAATCTGTGCCCAACCACAGCACTTTCCATCCTAAGAAATCCAACTCTTCTTAGAGTACCTTTACCCAATTATCAGGTCTCCAGAGCCTTCTCAAAAACACTCTGGACACACATTCATAATCGATAATCAATGGAAAATAGAGCATGCCTTAGTGGACAGAGTGTCAGCCTCGGACTGAAAGGCCCCAGGAAGAACTGTGACAGTGATTAATCCATGAATTTGCTTTCCAAAAGGGCAAAGATAAAGATAATAATACTAAAAAGCTCATAGCTCAAATAAATAAGGTGTGAACAGTTTACTAGTACTCCAAAACCCACAATTCTTTCCCGTTCCACTCTTTAGCCTCTGATACAATTCTTCATCCATCCGTCCAATAATCCAATAATAACAATAGTCAACATTTATTGAGCACGTACTACGTTGCAGGCACTGTGCTAAGTGCTTTATAGACATCTTAACCACTTTCATCTCGGCCTTTACCTTCACAACTTCACAAATGAGGACACTGAGGTTCAGAGACGTTAAATAACTGGCTTAGTCAGAAAGTCAGTAAATTACCAAACTAGGATGAAAGATTCCAGCACCCAAGAGCTTCATCACTGTTACAGCGTGCAGTGGGTGCTACAATGCCTCTCCTCCCCCACACCCTCCTCTTATTCCTGTCACTACCAAGTCTCCCTTCCTTCCTAAGTAGGACAGCCTAAGCCAGTAACACTGTCCAATGAATTTAAGTACAGAATAATCTTTATTTCTTGCAAAACAATTACAGTTTTTTATTTTTATTCTACAATTGGCAGAGGTAATTCTGAAGATTAGCACCCTGTAAAGCCTGGCGAGTGGGAGGGGGGCGTGTTAAGGGGGAGTGGTTGCCTCTCCAACTCTGACTTATTTGCCGGCTTTCACATCTAAATCCAAGGTCACACTTAAGGTTAGACAGCCGAATATTCTATTCAACTACTAAGTGGGAGTGACGTTCATTGGCTCTGCTTCATCTATTTGCTCTGGCCATGTAGAAAATGCTCTGGGTCTACTAAACGAGGTCAGCTAAGTTTTCCCATGAACAGAAAGAACTGACAAAAGCACAGAAATAAGACAGCAAAGGGTAAGTACTCAGTACTACCTCCACCCACACCTGTCATACTCCCATGAGCCATCATCTCAATACAATATAAATCATAAGAGAGTCGCCGAGCTCTCTGAGGGCAGAGCAGGGGAGGCAGAGTATGGCTTTACCCCTCTGTCTCACAACAATACTCAGCACAGTGTCTCAAAAAAGAGTAAGCACTCAAGAAATGTTTCTGGAATGCACTTGCTGATTCTTCCTAATGGAGATTTCAATTTCCAATTTCTCTTTAAAAATATGAGACTATCTGTTTAGAAAACTAAAGGTCTATACCACCTCATTATCTACATAGTATCTCCAGAAACCTATCCCATTCTTTAACTATCAACCTTAACTAATATCCATATTCCTTTCATTTATGAAATAATATTCAAATGCAAAAGCATTTGTTAGTAAAAAACAAGTTTGGGAATTCTTACTTATTGACTTATAGGAAAATTACTCAAAAATCCCACTTACTTATCAGTAACTATTTTTCTTTGAAAATGTATCATCCTTGACAGCTATATACTTAAGCCTCCTATCACTCAGAGTTGTCAAAAGGATTTTGACCTCATGAATCTCCACAGCATTTTACCTGATCAAGAGTCATGTGTCCTAGACTCAGGAGCTCACTAGGAGACCACCTATGTCAACAAATTGAACTCTCTAATTCTAGTTCCAACTAGAGAATCACACAAGGAAGTTATCAAAAATGATTCATCATCAATGATAAAGAAGAAAATACATTAATTATCAAGGATGCTACATTTTCAAAGAAACACAGCTTACTGGTAAGTAACCAGGTTCCTCTGAGGATGGATAGACTTACATCAACCAGCTGGTACAATAGGCGACTGTGTGGCTGGACCACTGGGAGCTGGAGAGGGAAGTCAAGCCAAAAATAGGAGTTGTAGGAGTACACAACCAAACTGAGACTCTTGGCAGAAGGCTGGTTCCAAGTAAAAACTGTGTTATGGAAAATCGTAGAGGGAAGAGCAGGTGAATGGCCTGCAGGGAAGGGAAAGAAATTAACACACCCTACTATGTGCCAAGCACTGTGCTAGAGACTTTACCAAAGTTAACTTCTTTAAAACTCACCACTACCCTATGAGGTAGATGACTCCCCATCTTACAGTGAAACATCCTAAAGCACAATGGCCATAGCCATCCAGTCTCTGAACAATCTTTAACATCAGAAGGGTTAAGTTCAACTTCCGTGTAGTGGGGGAAGAAATACAGTCAGTTAGCCAAGTTAAAAATATTCTTGGATACTGGTTGGTCCATTTGATTCACACCAGATATACAATAAACTGTTGATATTGTCTAATATCTTTTAGCTTTTCCAAGTAAAACAATAAGGAATCACCTCACATCTAAAGTGCAGGAAAGAACAGGTCAGGAGGAAGCATCAGCTGCCATCCAACTCTAGAGAAAAGCTGAGCATGATTTCTGAAACTATCCATTTTCTTCACGATCAGAATGAAGATAACACACCCACATTTTAAATTCGCCAGCCCTTGTAATGAAATGCTGGTGTATGGAACTTAATTTCAGACTGCTTTACGTGAAAGAAGTGCTGAAGGAAAAACTATAATGAGGTAAAATCAAGTTTGAATAAAGTTGAGAGAGGCTCAATAGTAAGTGATTCATAACCAGGTTAGGAGGGTGATTAGGAGAAGATGAATCATGGAGATGACTGGCTCCAGCAGGAGAGTGTCAGAAATAAAAATTCAAAGAAAAAATCCTGATCAACACGGATGCATTTAATACAAACAACTAATTAAAAGCTGTTGGAGCTAAGGAATTAAGGAGTGGTTCACTCCAGCGTGTAAATTATTTCTATTTTGTTATTAAATATTTATGTTGCAGAGCCATCTGGCTGGGGAGACAACCTCTACCCTGCAGCATTAAGACTCTTGCCCCCGAGTTCACATAAGCATGATAGATGTCCTATAAGTGTCAGTTCTTACACTTCTGGGGGGTGAGAGGGGAAGCCATATGTAGCATTTAACATAGAACACATAACATTTGGAATACAAACTCAGGAAATTTAGACACTTAAAGCTCTTTTCTGCATCCTAACTTCAGACACCTGATCCTCAATGAAAGAGATCATAAATATATACACCTAGTGAATATATTAACTGTTAAAACCCAATGGAATCTGGGTCTGAGGGGGGCTATTGGGGTATATCACCTCCTCATAATCTGCAGTTTTGTTAAAATACTGGAGATCAGAAACAGAACAATAGTCACAGGACATAAGTTGATAAAACTACAAAAAAACTCAACAAAAAACATGAAGCAAGTAACAGAGCCATGTTTATCCATTTCATGCAAACTCAAGTACCTAACCCAATAACAGTCCTGTGAGTGGAAAATAAGACCATTTCCTTCATGGAAAAACAAACAAACAAGAAACCCACAAAAACTAAGAAACAGTACAAAGAGTATTATACAAGTCCTTGGTTTTCATAAGCTGTGGCAACACAATCCCTGTGAAGTCTTGCTTCCATGAGTGAGCATGGGGTTGAACACTATAGAGCAGTAGAGGCCCCAGTTAAAGAGAAGCAAGACTGTCAGCCAGCCGGAGTCCCATGGGAAAAAGCACCAGTCCTTACTCAAGTGGTAAACCTGCTCAGGTGACCACCAATCAGGATGCAATTTGTAAAACAGATTTATAACTGCTTTATAATCATTCACTGGTTATTCATTAAATAGTGTTGAAACAACTATAAAGCTAAATAGAAAAAATTTTTAAATCAAATCCCCACTCACTATGCCAAAGGAAATTCCTGATGGGTTAAATGATAATAAAATATAAAAATGAAAACAAAAGTAAAAATAAAGACAGACAGATAATTTATAATTTTGAAGTGGAAAAAGACTTTCTAAGCCTTTAAGAAAGAAAGAAATCAAAAGAAGAAATTCTAATTTAACTACATAAACATTTAAAACTTCTGCATAACCAAATTATACCAGAGATAACATCAAAACATGGGGAGCGGAGGGCCTACAAAACAGATGATTAAACACTATTACGTATTTATAATATACAAGAAGTCCTTAAAATCTTAAGAAAAAAAATCCAAGCTAATTTCAAAAGATCCAAGACCATAATAGGCCAATTCATAAGCCAATTCATAAAAGAAACATAAACAACAGATACTCAACCACACTAAAGAATCAAATTAAGGCAAAGAAACAAACTGTAATAACTTTTTAGCTATCACACTGACAAATATTTAAAAGATGATAACATATGATGTTGGGAACATAAACAGTCCCATAAATGGCTGGTAAGAATGTAAAGGTGAAACCTTTGAAGGGCAATTTGGTAATCTCTATTAAAATTTTAAATATGCATATTCTCTTGACCTCCTTATTCTATTTCTAGGAACTTTTCCTACAAAATTAATCAAAAGATCTAAAAATGCATATGAAAGATATTCACTGAAACACTACAAAAATAAAATATAAAAACTAAATGCCCATCAATTAAGAATAGGGCAATTAATTATGGTTTATCCATAGTATCCAACACTAGGCATCTTAAAGAGACTGAAGACTGAACAGGGGCTGTAAAGTGATGGCCCCAAATGACAGGCACATTTTATCTGGGAGTAACTTCTCAAAATAAAATATGTATTATCATTATTACTAACATGTTATCAGATACAGTAGAACTCTCAAAGAACCTAAGTCACAGGGATTGGACTACAAGGACTTTGCCTTTTTTTTTTTTTTTTAATATATTTTATTGATTTTTTACAGAGAGGAAGGGAGAGAGATAGAGAGTTAGAAACATCGATGAGAGAGAAACATCGATCAGCTGCCTCCTGCACATCTCCTACTGGGGATGTGCCCGCAACCCAGGTACATGTCCTTGACCGGAATCGAACCTGGGACCTTTCAGTCCGCAAGCCGACGCTCTATCCACTGAGCCAAACCAGTTTCGGCGGGACTTTGCCTTATATGACATATTTCTGTGTTATCTGAATTTTTACAATTATCATTTTGCAATGACCTTTTAATTGGAAAGATGAAAAACAAGAATTTAATTGACCCAACAGATAGTCACATTAGCTGGTATAAAACTGCCACATCAGTTACCAAGGTAGTTCATGAAATCTGCCAAATCTCCCAAAATGGTACAAGTGATATTCTTTTATAAAATCTAGTAAGAAAAAACAATTCTAAGCAGTGAATTTACTACATTACCAAGCTAAATTGTGACAGATTTCTAGGTCTAATAAAAGTTTCTTATTTCTTCAGAGCAATAAGCATTTTTTAACACTACAGACTAAACAAGCATTTATTTTGGTTTTGGCTTGCTCTGTTTGCCTTTAAAATACCTGACAAGCCCTAACCAGTTTGGCTCAGTGGATAGAGCATCAGCCTACGGACTGAAGGGTCCCTGGTTCGATTCCAGTCAAGGGCACATGCCTGGGTTGTGGGCTCGATCCCCAGTGAGGGGTGTGCAGGAGGCAGCTGATCAATGATTCTCTCATCATTGATGTTTCCATCTCTCTCTCCCTCTCCCTTCCTCTCTAAAATCAATAAAAATGTAATTTTGTTTAAATACCTAACAAAATTTCGTTTTGGAAAAAGACAATCTTTGTAACAGTCAATTTACCAGTAATTTTTAATCACAAATTATATATACAGATTCTAGGAGAAAAACAACAAATTAAGTGCAATTTGTGCTTGTGTATTAGTTGCACAAAATAAACTAGACATTTTTAAGAGTCCACTCTTTAAACTTAAGATATCTAATCTTAAATTTAAAATATAAACTCAAACATTATCAGTGACCTTCCTTTTTTGTTAAAAGACCCTTTGGAAAAGCATAAAATGCTTTTAATAGATTAGTTTCCTTTCAAAAGAAAAGGAACACCTCCTTTATGGTCATTTAAGAATGCTCCATCTATTTCAGCCACAAGAAAGCCAGAAAGTAAGGGAAGGCTGCATGATTCTAAAAGCTACATGGAAGGATCAGCAGAGTTAACAAGAAAATTCTCCAAGTAAATACCAACAAGTGGTTAAGAGAAGCAAACAGTAACAGAAAGCAACCGAGAAACCAGTTCCTTCAGAAACCAGGAAAGGACAGGTATGTTCGGACTGAAAGTCAAAGCAGACACTTGGGAGAGCCATCCGTTTATTTCTAAGACATAAGAAAAGTGACCTCGCTCCTTCCCATATCTGCTGAAAGGACTCAGGAGACTCTAGACCAGTGGTTCTCAACCTTGGCTGCACATTAGAATCACCTGGGAATCTTTTTAAAATCCTGATTTCTGGGCCTCATCCTCTGGAAATTCTGTTTCTTTGTTATGGGGTGGGCCGTCTCTGTTAGTCGGAAAGAAACTGTGTTTCCACCGCAAGTGCCCAAGAACTCAGGATCTTAAAAAGATTCACTGGAGATCTCTGTGTGCAGCTCTGGTCGGCAGTGAACTGGTTACATCTTCTCTGCAACCAACGGTCACACAAGCAGGAGAAAGAGCCGGTCTAGAGATTTGTCGATGACCAGTCCCCTTATCTCTGACCCGTTTAAACGGGTTTTGTCCTTCCCCACTCGAGACATTTCCACAGGGGTGTCATCCGAATTCAAGTATAAGTTCGATCAAGCTGATCTCTTTGCAATTGGCGATGTAGCATAGGGACTTTTATCTCTGCCCTGGAAGAAGAGTATGTACGTTCAAATTTGAAGGATAGTGTAGAACCACTAGCAAGACTATGTTTTGTCCGCCGTAAATAAGTCAAAAAGGGACTTCCGGGCAAGTATGGCTTGTAGGTAAAAATGTTGACCATATACTGAATGTTGCTACTTGACAAACAATTCC
>NW_005871099.1:4963437-4973244 GCF_000147115.1 Myotis lucifugus | reverse complement strand
ATATCTAATACATAAAAGGGGGGGGCACCAAAATATATTCACCCCACCTTCTCCATTCGCCAATACTCATAATGACTACAGACAACGGGACCTCAGTACATTCATATATGGTTATACAGACTTGCCTTTAAATAGTACCGAAATACACAAAAAATGAGCGGGAGTATGAGAAAAAAAAAAAAAAAAAATAATAAAAAAAAAACAAACAAAGAGACAACATTAGTCTCTTTCGCACTCTTTTTCTATTACTTGTAAAGAAATATACGCACCAAAAGGAGACATAATTTAACATAGAATATAATTAAATCATCTATAAGCAATTATCCCACCAGTCACTAACACTATTATTCTCTCATGTGTAAACAGCAACTAAATTTATTTACGATTAAACACAGAATAGTTCATTACCAAGTTAATAAATAATGTCATCAGCCCTGACCAGCACTAAAGTGTTTCAGGTTCGACCTAACCGGTTTGGCTCAGTGGATAGAGCATAGGCCTGCGGACTGAAGGGTCCCAGGTTCGATTCTGGCCAAGGGCATGTAGCTTGGTTGTGGGCACATCCCCAGTAGGAGGTATGCAGGAGGCAGCTGATCGATGTTTCTCTCTCATCGATGTTTCTAACTCTCTATCCCTCTCCTTTCCTCTCTGTGAAAAATCAATAAAAATATATTTTTTAAAATAAATAAATAAAAAATAAAGTGTTTCAGGTTCGATACCCAGGCAAGGACACATACCTGGGTTGCAGGTTCGATCCCTGGCCCTGGTGGGGGCTATGCAGGAGACAACTGATCATTGTGTCTCTCACATTGATGTTTCTCTCTCTCCCCACCATCCCTCCCTTCCATCCTCTCTTAAAAAATAAAAGGAAAATATCCTCGCGTGAGGATTAACAAAAAAAAAAAAAACACAACACACAAACATTTTTCTTCTCCTTCAACAAAATTAAGTCCAAATTGCAAACATGAAAGATCTTACACTTTCTATGCTATTTTGATAGAAGTCTCTCAAAAATTTTTTTTTACAAAAATCAAATAATAGGTGATGAACTTAAAATAATTTCAGCCCAACCAGTATTGCTCAGTGGTTGAGCATCAACCTATGAACCAGGAGATCACAGTTCCTTTCCTGGTCAGGGCTCATGCCTAGTTTTCAGACTAGATTCCCAGTGGGGAGCATGCAGGAGGCAGCCAATCAATGATTCTTTCTCATTATTGATGTTTCTATCTCTCTCTCCCCTCCCTTCTTCTCTGAAATCAATAAAAATATATTTTGTAAATCATTTCAGATATCACTAGGAAGAGCAAACCTGTATGTATTGAAAAGTAAAGACATTTTATTCTTCACGAATATGAGGACTAGGAGGCCTTTCTGATGCTTCTTGTATATCAAGCATTTTGAAGAAGCCCTATGTTTCAACATCCATAAAAAATTCTCACTCTTTTCATTAGTAAACAAGACACAGAATTCTCCTAGAATATATAAAAATGCATATTGACAGAATTTTTAAAATTACAAAACCAATCAAACCACTAGCCCAGAAGATAGACATCATTTGAGCAAGCATCTTTCAGTCATAATCTCTATAGGTAATTAAAGCTTGATATAAAGAATCAATGAAGGGGAAAATGCCTTGTGGTTTTTTTTAAGCAAAAAATGGACAAAAAGAAATGCCCTAGTAAGAACTACAAGAGTAATTCTTAAGCCAGCTTCTTCATGAAAACTGGAAAAACAGACACACTGAAGAATATAACTACCATAATACAGACTTCAGGAGACAAAGGAGGAAAGTCACCTGGTAACGACATTCGATGAACAGCCACAGCCACACATTATGGCACTAAAGCATACATCCCTTGGCTTGTAGATAATGACATTTTTAAGGCCCTTAAAAAGATCATCCAAAGAACAAAGGAAATAAGTATAAAATACTTATTATAGTCTGTCTTCAAGGAGTCAAAATATTTTTTTAAAGAAATACAAAAATAGACACATATCCTATATTAAAATTCTACAGGTAACACAACTTAAGGTTCTGTAACCTCAACACCAAAAAACAGGTACCAAAAAGTATCTTAAAAGCACATCAAGAAAACAATATACTACGGATGGGTCTCTAGGTTCAACTGCAGAGTTCCCTGATCTGAAGTCAGCATCTACAGCAGTCACTTCATTAGATCAGAAAGTAAACTTGCCAGACATTCTTTACTACAACAGCCTCAATAAAATCAGTCACTTTACTAGTAAAACTGAGAGTAACTACCAGTACAAAGAGAAGAAAGTAGAAGACACATAAAAAACTGAAAATTGTCATTGGATCATCATCATGCTGCAAAGACTTCAAACTGAAGACAGGATTACCAAGGATCAGCTTTATAAAGATGAGCGGTTCATTAAAACAATGTTACAACAGCGCTTTCAAACGGTAAAAGCCACAGACCTAGGTGTTTGGATCAACACTGCAGTCCAAAACCCCACCAAGCCTACTACTAAGAAAGTCTGCAAAACAGGCTAAATCTTTTTTAACCTGTTCTAACCTACTTCAGACTCCAACTTTCAGAGCATATAAAAGAAATCATTATGTAGCTGGAAAGGCTCAAACTTAAAAGTAAGCTGACTAAATTCTTTCCAGCCCTTAAGATTTTATTTATTGTGATAACAATTTTTTTTAAATGCTAGTTTCTTCTCACAATTTCTCACATAAACTCACAATATCTTTACATGCAATGTTATTTATCTCCATTTGATAAACTTAAAAGAAATTTTCAATTAGTAAATATTCACTTAAATATATTGTATTTGCAAGCTTAACACCAAAAATTATATTATGAGCAACTGAAATTATACATAATGAACTTTACTAATTTTTAAAAATGTTTTTATTGATTTTTAGAGAGAAGTGAGAAGAATTGAGAGATAGAAGAATAGATGAGAGAAACATCATTGATTGGCTGCCTCCTACACACACCCCTACTGGGGATCAAGCCCAGAATCTGGGCATGTACACTGACTGGGAATCGAACCCTGACCTCCTGGTTCACAGGTTGATGCTCAACCACTGAACCACACCGGCCAGATTTTATCAATTTTTTAATGTGTCTGAGCAAAATGTACTCTCCTGGTGCCACATCAGATCATTAGAGCAAGCAAACTGACTTAGCTCTTCTAAGGCTCAGTTTCCTCAACTGGGGAAGAAGGCATAATACAACCATCATAAAGATTAAATGAAATAACATGTGCACAGTACCTTGCATAGTACCAGAGATCATTATTGCTGATAACTTTTATTGTTAATGTTAATTGGGCTTTTGATAGCATTTTGAGATTTGTAATGGGTGGCAAAAATAAGTATTGCAGGTGTTTCTACTTTATTTCTCCAAATTTATAAGATTTATTATTCTTTCAGGGAAGAAAAAAAATTAGGAAAACTTCACCTCAAATTTCCAAAAGGTCACCAGATCAAACTTTTACAAGAATTACTTAGAAACCCCTTAAGAACGGTCTGACTGGCACAGAAAAAAACCCCTCTTACCCTTCATACATTAATAAGTCATCACCTCCAACATGTACAGGCCCTGACCTGCCCCAGATGGTGAGAGGGTTAGTAGCATATCATACATATTCAGACAACTGCAGGTCAGAGCTTTAAAGAGTAGCCACCTGACAAAATGCATAAATGGCTAAGAACCATCCCAAGTCAGGTGTCACCACTGAGACTACCACACCATCAGAGGTCATGTCTACAGCACACTGGGCTGCTGTGACAGTGCTGACAAGTCTTCGAAGCCAGTGTGTCAGATTCACAGATCTCATACAATAGCAAAGTAGTACTTGATTATCACAATATTATATTTAAAATGGCTACTCATTGCCCTGGCTGGTATGGTTCAGTTGGTTAAAGCTCATTCCATGCACTAACAGTCGCTGGTTCAATTACCAGTCAGGGAACATGCCCAGACTGCGGGCTTGATTCCCAGTAGGGGGCATGCAGGAGGCAGCTGATCAATGTTTCTCTCTCTTCCTCCCTTCCTCTCTCTAAAATCAATTTTAAGAAATGTTAAAAATGGCTACTCATTGAAATATGAACAAATTCCATTGTTTAGATCAGCGACTTTCAACCTTTTTCATCTCACGGCACACATAAACTAATTACTAAAATCCATGTCACACCAAGAAATACATTTTTGCCAATCTGGGGGGGGGGGGAAGTATACTTTTGATTCATTCACACCAGACGGCTATTGTTGTGTTAACTGTTGTCATTTTTTTATATGACAATCTAAGGGAAAAGAGGACAGTGCCTGTGACTGTTCAGGTATTGCATGTCTTAAAAATTCTTGTGGCACACTGATTGAAAACCACTGTTAGATAGATGCTCAGATAAACAATCATCTACTACGTGGGGTAATCTAAGTTCCAAATCACTTTCTTCCCTCTTTCTGCTTGAGGTCCGTTCAGATAGCATCCCATATTCTATGAGTCTTCCTATATAAAACAGGTTCTTAAACAGAAATGCTTTAACAAAAACCCAACTGATTGGTTCTATACTGTTTAGGCTTCCGCATTTTCTTTCATCTTATTGCCGCTTGTTTTCCTGTGTTACTGAATCATAAAATCTACCACAGATTTATTACCTTCCCTTAAAAATAGGATTTCTTGGAGTAATTAACATCTCCATCATTCAGAAATGCTATCTATAGAAAGTGAAATTCCAAGTTCTCAACACTGAATTTAAAATTCTTTTAAAAAGAGCCTTAGAATTTAAACAAAATGCAAAAAAAACTTTCTTAGTCTATGAATATGAACGAAAAGGAGACATTTCTTACATGGCTAATTCACATTAATGAGGGGGGAAAGACAACTGAGTCAGAAAGCCTAGCTCTAAATAGTGATCTGATAAGGACATTAAAGAGTATTTAGTTTAAAAGATTTTTTAATCAATAGTTTTATAAAAATCTATAAATCTCTGTAATAACAGTGAAAGCATGTCAAGCACTAGAGCTCTGTTACAGATATTAGTGTTACTTAAGGCAGCCATTAACAGTTACATATGAAAAAGAAATGGCAATAAAAAGACACACATTCTGAAGTCAGTGACTTCCTCTCAATAACCAACCAATGTTCCAACAGCAAAACCAGAATGCACTGAAATTACTGCAGCGCGTGAGTTAACCAACCTCCCTGGTCCCGCGCAATGAGCTCACAGAAGTCAGGATGTGAACAGGCTGTATCCTTCGCTGTTTCCATTCTTGGTTTAGGATTTCCGTTCTTTCCAAAATTTTCTGACGATTGGAACTAAACATACTCTTTAAAAAAATGAAAGGAGAAAAAAAAATGTTCATTGTTAGGACATCTGTAGTATCTCTATTATGGGTTAAAATCTAGTGATTTCTCAAAAATATCAGAAACAGTCTCTCTAATGCACATAGATTTTACAATAAGCTGTGGTTCCCCAAATTTAAATACAAAAAGACCACAGCTATTATTTTATTATGAATGGGAGGGGAATAGGAAATTATTTCCATCCTTTGTTAACTTTGTATTAAAAAAAAACAACACAATGACTTTAGAAACATAAAACCACGAAACCCTGTATATTTGGGTCCCAAGTCTACAGGTGCAATGGAAAGGTATAAAAAAAAGATAGTAAATTCCAAGTAGGCTGAAAATCTTTCCGTTATCACTACAATGTGTGGTACAATTTTTATGTTAAGACAGACCGAGGACCTGAACTTCCAAGTCTTCATTTATCTAATGTAAATATAGCCTGGGCTGAAAATGAACCCTTTCAAATTAAAACTTAGCTTTTTTTCTCCCTAAAGATAACTTCAGTTATACATGCATTTTCAAAAAAGACAAAGGGATACCTTCACTTCATCGGCTCGCCTGAACCTCTTGAGCTGTCGCAGTCGCATGTACTCTGATTTCACGCGCTTCCGCCAACAAACTGGTCCCTTCTCAGACTTCTTCCCAGTCTGGCCCATGATTATTCTAAAAGCAATGGTTTCATATTAAAATCACAAATCTAACCAGCCTGAATACGATCACTTGTGTTTAAATCCCCAGCAAACTAACAATAAGCAAAAGAAATAATACATAATTACACTGTTGACATTTGCAGAAGGGTGCTCATTTGATCTGTATGGTTAAATCATTAAAACATTTCATTCAAAGTACTATAAAGTTTTACTTAATAAAACTTTTAAAAGATATTTTTACAAACACCTAGAGAGCTGCCGTCTTATAGAAATGTGATCCCTTACCAAGAACTAAGTTTACTATATACCGAACTAGTTTCTGTTTGTTTGTTTTTAAATATTTTTATTTATTTCAGAGAGTAAAGAAGAGGAGGAAAGAGATAGAAACATCAATGAGAAAGATTCATCATAGGTTGCCTCCTGCACACCCCCCACTGGGATTCAAGCCAGCAACCTAGGCATGTGCCCTGACTGGGAATCAAACCATGATCTCCTGGTTCATAGGTTGATGCTCAACCACTGAACCACACCGGCCAGACCAAACTAGTTTTTAATCTACAAGATCCACGCAGTAGAGCAAAAAAAAAGAAGAAGAATGTACCCTGAGTTTTCATCAGTCCATTACTAGCAAAAATGAATTGAAAATGACAAATCTGAAGAAGTAAAATTTACATACAACAGTAAAAGTAAAAACAGTACAATACACAATAAATGTACAAATTAAAGTATTCCCCTACACACTTTTACATCAGGCCCACCTTAAATACTGTGCTAAAAGTCTGGATTGCTGCCTCTTGTGCCACCTTTGTTCACATAAGGGGTTTCTTTGCCAGCAAAAGAAAAAAGGAATGTGGCAAATGCAAAGTAAATCCTTCTGCCTTATCTTCACTTGCAGACTCTGGGAGTCAATCACGTTCAATTGTGGGGACAACCTATGGTTCACCAGATGTCTTATTCATACTACAGTCCCCACCTTGAGTCTAAATAAGTGTCCTCTTCTGGAACATTTTCTTCTCAAACTATTAAAAACATACCTGTATCTTCAAAGATTAGAACATTTCTCTGTCAGATGGGTGCAAAGGTGCCATGTTAAGGAGTTTTGCTTTAATTTCTCTAAGAGCAGTGGAAAGCCACTTGGTGTTTTAAGTAAAAGAGGAGGGAAGTTTTCCAACCTGGAAAGGCCAGCTGACTGCAGTGCAGAAGCAGGAGGGCAGGTGGGGAGAACAGAGTGCAAGGTGAGGCCAGGTTCCAAACAAGAGCAGCTCTAATACCACACTGGTGATGGGAGAGAAAAGGAATTCAATTTACTCACAAGAAAACCTGGTGATGATTTAAATGTGGGGGAAGACAACTTTCTGGCTTGAATAACTGAGTAGGGTTTCATTTACCTACTTGTTTACATAAAACCCTCTGGCACAAATAAAATTGTCTAAGAAGACAAGATTTAAAGAAAGAGCACAGAGGTAAGAGGTAACTCTCGGTAAGAATATTCAACCACCAAACAGTAACAAAGAATGCAAATTATTTAGAGCTGAGAGAGGGGCAAAGAAAGCATGTAATAAATGATGATTATGACCCAGGCGATGAATATGAATATACAAAAACGAATGAAATACAGAACTTGCCCTTTTGGAGCTGATATCCTACCTAGAAAGGCCAAAAAAAGAAAATGCACTACAATATATGTACATGGGAAGGTGGGGATAGAGGGATGGAAGTGAGGGTGGGGATGGGGTGGATAGACTGGACTGCAGAAGGATGGCAGAAAAGGTGACAACACAGCCCTAAAAATTGAGATGGATTTCACAGTCCAAAAAAGAATGAAAGGAACTCCAAGGTATGAGCAGACACACTCGAGATGGGGCTGTACAGGCTGGCAAACCAAAAAAGGTGGACACCAAATTTGGTAAAGACTCCAAATTACAAGGGCTGAAAAAAATGAGAAGAATGAAGAGATTTCAAAATGTGAGATAAAAACAGTTGAATGAGGTCACAGAGATAGTATTCCTTGTGAAAAGGTTAAAAATGAAGCCTTCCCAGTGGGTTGCTGAAATGGAACAATGATAACAGTCCTTAGAATGGAGAAGACTAAACTCAACTAGATGAGTTCAGGAAGTCAGGAGGAAAGAAGCTAGGAAGACGGTGAAGCAGGGTAAAAAGACACCAAAGTTAAGAATAAATTGGAGCCTCATTTGACACAGACAACAGGGGGGTGAGGGCATGAGTGGGGAGGAGATGGGGGGCAATGGGGCGATAAGGACACATATGTAATACCTTAATCAATAAAGAAAAAAAAGAACTTTGTGGGGCAATTGTTTGCTTTCAAATCTGCTAGTTAACAGGAGCTCAAGTAATTCTATGCAAATTACTTCAGACATTTAGCACTTCAAAGGCCTAGAACTAGAAAGAATAGGAATCTGATAAAAAGGGATATGTTGCTCATAAACTATTTCACAACCATTCCCATCTGCCACCTTGACAAATTCTTGGTCCTAGGAGGGAGCACTCTGTACCTGATAAACCTGTAACAGGAACATAACATTTAGTTTTCACTGATGTGCAAAGTGGGGATTATTGCAATTCTTTCTAAGCTCTGTCTTGGTGAATAGGTATCATTAATTAGTTGGCATTATGTACTGTTTCTGTACTAGAACCCTCCTTGTCTAACATTCTAATACTTTTGTTTCTGCTATTAGTTACAACAAAGTATGTCACAACAAAGCAGTCTCTCAGACCAAGTTTAATTGAGCTAAACAAGTGGCGAGATCAACAACAGAACATTTCAAAACTGAATCTGGAACCAACCTCTCCGGAAGAGGGCATATATGGATAAATTTCCACATTTATAAATGTCACAAAGCTCTTCCAAACAAAGTACATGAGTGGAGGTTTAGTCTATAGATGAGCTTGTAAACTGAGAGGAAATGAAGAAAATCAGAGTAATTCATTTAGGGGAAATTATCGAAATATAAGGAAAAAGACCTCTGAATTATGATCTAAGACAGCGGTCGCCAAACGGTGGTCCATGGACCACTGGTGGTCTGTGAGGTCCGAAAGGTTGGTGACCGCTAATCTAAGAAATAAATCTAAATGTCCAGTGACTGCTGATCTAATAAATAAATCTAAATGTCCAGACGGTTCTTTGGAAATATAGGGATAAATAGGCAGATCCGTAGAGAATAAAACCTAATGAACCATTTTGAAGGCTGTTTTATATAAAACAAACTCCCTCCCACTATCACAGCATTTATAACATTAAAATCACATTTTCATGTTTTTCACTCCCACTTATGTTCTTCAGTAGCAAGAACCATTATGGGCGTAGCTGGTGTGACTTGGTTGAGCGTTTGTCCCATGCACCAAGAGGTCACCATTCACCAAAAGGTCACCAGTTTGATGACTGTCAGAGCACATGCCCAGGTTACAGACTCGATCCCGGGGGGAAGGGGGGGGGGGGCGGGATGCAGGAGGCAGCCAATCAATGATTCTCTCTCATCATTGATGTTTCTATCTCTCTCTCCCTTCTCCCTTCCTCTCTGAAAGCAATCAAACACACACACACACACACACACACACACACACACACTCACTCTCAGGAATAACCAGGTGTCACTATTCAGGTTAACTACTAGATCTGATTATCCGGAACAAATAAAGACTAAAAATTCCCACTATTTTATAAAACATTTATACTAATTTAGCCATTCTCTGTATTAATATTAAGCCAAATTAAAGAAATATCCTATATAATAAAAAGGTGATATGCAAATTAACCCTCACACCCTCACAAGATGCCTGCCTACGACCAGGGGGGGGGGGGGGGTTAAGT
>NW_005871099.1:4947965-4963278 GCF_000147115.1 Myotis lucifugus | reverse complement strand
GGGCAGTTAGGGGTGATCAGGCCAGGACACAGAGGCAGTGAAGGCGCAATCAGGCCGGCAAGGGAGGACAGTTAGGGGCGACCAGGCAGGCAGGCAGGTGAGCGATTAGGAGCCAGTGGCCCAGGATTGTGAGAGGGATGTCCAACTGCCAGTTTAGGGATCGGGCCTAAACCGGCAGTCGGACATCCCCCTAGGGCAGTGATGGCGAACCTATGACAAGTGTGTCAGAGGTGACACGCGAACTCATTTTTTTGGTTGATTTTTCTTTGTTAAATGGCATTTAAATGTATAAAATAAATATCAAAAATATAAATCTTTGTTTTACTCTGGTTGCAAATATCAAAAAATTTCTATATGTGACAGGGCACCAGAGTTAAGTTAGGGTTTTTCAAAATGCTGACACGCCGAGCTCAAAAGGTTCACCATCACTGCCCTAGGGGGTCCCAGGTTGGAGAGGGTGCAGGCTGGGCTGAGGGGACCACCATCCCGCCCCGTGCACAAATTTTATGCACTGGGCCTCTAGTTTATTATAAAACTGGTCCTAAAGCTGTCATTCTATTATAAGCTCTAATGTTTATTCAGTTTTAACAAAATAACATCATTAAATATGTGTTGCTGACTTGATTGTATTTAATTTGTAATGCTTTGGTTTTACCATAAGAAGTTTATATCTGTACATTTTAGGGAACATATTTAAAAAATTAAAGTCAAGTCAATCCTGGAGTTCCATTCAACACTCAATTTTGAAAAATAATTAGAAAGAACCTGGAGTTCTGAAGTAATTCAGGAATAAAGTGATAAGGGCTTTGACTAGGTTGATGGCATTGTGAATGGAGAAAAATGATGGCAAGGACAACCTAAAATTAAAAAGCCAGATGTACTCATATGAGAAGGGATAAAAAATAGATCAAAAGCCAAAACCGGTTTGGCTCAGTGGATAGAGCGTCAGCCTGCGGACTGAAAGGTCCCAGGTTCGATTCCGGTCAAGGGCATGTACCTGGGTTGCGGGCACATCCCCAGTAGGAGATGTGCAGGAGGCAACTGATCGATGTTTCTCTGTCATCGATGTTTCTAACTCTCTATCTCTCTCCCTTCCTCTTTGTAAAAAATCAATAAAATATATTTTTAAAAAAATGAAAAAAAAATAGATCAAAAGAGGAAAATATAAAGCCTAAATGAGCCACTGTGATGACAAAAAATTTGGAACTTATGATATAGACCAAGACATTAATCACTCACATGCAGGTATCACCACAGACAAATGGAATTTGTAGAAAGTTCAAACATACACCATTCTTGAGCATTTTGGTTTCAGGACTCCTTTAGTTCATTTGGGCTATATCTATCAATATATGGCATATTAGAAATTAAAAACTGATAAATTTTAAAACATCAACTTCATTTTTAAATAATGCAAGTTGATGACCTGGCCGCTGTGGCTCAGTTGGTTGAAGCATCATCCCATATACCGAAAGGTTGAGGGTTGATTTCTGGCCAGGGCACATGTCAAGGTACGAGCTTCATCCCCAGTTGGGGCACGCCTATGGAACAGCCAATCAATGTTCTCTCTCATATCGACGTTTCTCTCTCTCTCTCTCTCTCTCTCTCTCTCTCTCTCTCTCTCATCAATAAGCATATCCTCAAGTGAGGATTTAAAAAAAAATAATGTAAGCCAATTACATCCTATCTATAATAATAAAAACATAATATGCTAATCAAACTGGACGTCCTTCCAGACGACCTTCTGGATGAAGCCAGGGCTGCAGCGGCGGGATCAAGGCAGCTGCCGCGGCTGCGAAGGCCTACTCTTGCACAAATTTCGTGCATCGGGCCTCTAGTCCTATATAATAAAAGTCTAATATGCAAATTGTCCCCTCAGGCAGTTGTTCAACCGAGAGACTGGGGGTGCAACCTCTCGCTATGACGTGTGCTGACCAAAGGGGGCAGCGTGGAGCATGGTGGGCGTAGGCAAGACGGTGCTGGCAGCAGGCAGCAGTGCAGGCGCTGCCAGCCCCAATAGGCCCCAATGAGAGTGGGACCGCGGAGGGATGGTGGAACAGGCAAGCAGGTGGCGCCAGGCCAAGGTGGGTACGAGCAGGGGCCTGATCACCCCGCCGATCATCCCGCAGATAGCAACCAGCGCGGGGTGTGGGGCTGCTGCCCAGCTCCCAGGCACTGAGGGAGCCGGGCAGGGGGCCCCGGCCCTGACTGATCACCCTGCAGGCAAGCGGGATAGTGAGGCAGGTGAGGGGGTGGCGCCAGGCCAAGGCGGGTACCAGGCGGGGCTGCAGAGCTGGGGCTGCGAGACTGTGGGCATGAGCTGGGGCCCGATCTCCGCAGGCCACCCCGAGAGACCCCACCCGTGCACGAATTCATGCACCGGGCCTCTAGTGTTATGTAAAAAAAAAATCAGTAAGTGGAATTGTTCTACATTTTATACAATTTCTTCAATATCTGTCTTAATAGAAGACATCTGGATTCTCCTATCTGCTTCAGCATTCATCTGTTCCAATATTTGTTTTGGTTAAAGAATATGGTTAAAGAATATCTATCTCAAACAGATAGATATTTAGCTAGAAATGGGAAGAGTATGTGAATAGCCTTTTGAGGTAATTGTGAATCTATCTCATGCTTTGATATGACACCAAAACTGTCCTGTGAAAAAGTGGCTAGTTGACCTTGCAACTGAACCTTATAGGTGTTTTTCCAAGACAACCACTACTTTTCTATAAGCAATGGTAGTTTCTTAAAAGATTAGCTGAGATGTCGAATCTGAAACTGTATCAATAAACTTGTCCTACTCTGCTCACTCAAGTTCACTGGCCTATTTACTTTAAATGCATGATTTTATAACATCATCATTCCTCATTTAAAAAATACTGGTCCACTGAATTATGCTGATTTCCCAGAAGTAAACATATTTCAAAAAAGTGTACTTGTTAAACCCACTGATTTCATCAGACGTCTTTAAGTATTTATCGGGAAACTGTCAAGCTCACAGTGACAGATACTACCCTTCACCACTGACTATAAAAAGATCAACAATCATGGCCAATATTCTGACTCTCCTGCTGCCTAAAACCACCCCATCCTAACAACCAGCTTCCCATAGACTATCCCCACGAAAGAAAGATAAACTAAGATCTTGTTCCAGGGACCTTTCACTTCCTAGAATGCCCATTTTTATTTAAAAAGGAGGAAAATGACAAAAATACACAAGCTCACTACTGGTGGAACCAAACATTCCACCCAAATGGCTTGCCAAATGCTGGCAGAAGAAAATTCTGAAACTTCAGTATGAAGAACTTGGAAAGCCAGAAATAGAGATATTATCAACCAGTCAATAAGAATTTATGGAGCATTCAGAAAATGCTAAGTCCTCTGAGAAACACAATTGTGTAAGATACAACAGGTGACTTAAGTGCCTAAACTTCAGTGGGTCACTTGTACATATGACAACAGACGAGAAAGTATTATGAATAGCATGTGTTTTCAAGAAGTCTTTAGGAAAGAGATGTACCAGTGACTAGTAACAAGGGAAAAATAAGGAGAAAAAACAGAGATCATATTTGTAGCCCTGATTTAAATAGTGCTAAAAGGCACAGGAAAATTACAGAAATGTGGCAATCTTAGCTGAATGACAGAAAACATTAACTTGTTACAGCAACAGTGAGTAGACAGCAGTCATGTATTTTCACAAAAATAAGATTCCTTTCCTCCTCCTAACAGAAGAGTAAACTAAACTCACAAGTTCACCAGACTCTACCAACCAGCATTCTCATGTTTATTTGGAAGTTCTATCAGTTTTACAATGACAAGTCTGAGAAAAGACATGGCCATATAAATGTATACCAACTGAAGAACTGATAGGTCACAAATGTCTTTAAAGAATGTGCTTGAACAATATATAAAACAGATTAACTAAATTTGCATCTAGAGGTTAAAGTTTCCTTTGAAAACTATGCTAATCTATTTTATAAACTAAATCCTCGCATTTTGTTGGTTATGTACTCAGTTTACTGAGACACTGTTAGAAGAGAAATAGAACAAAAAATTACGAACCAGAAGAAACGAAAACTATGATATACAACTCATTATAATTCAAGGATGAGCCATGAAACACATATGATTTCTTCAACACTCCACTTGACACAACAGAATGAAAAGGTAGGTGAAACTCTTATGCCAGATATTCTTCCTTTAGAAAGTCTATTTTAAATCTTATACCTCAAATAAGCCAACATCTAACACAAATTTAACCTACATTAAACAAAATTTTAAGAGAAACTCAATTTAGGTATATACAAAGAATCTGCCCACCATTCCAGCCAATTAGTATATGTGTATGCCCAAGTGAGCATGAACTAGGTAACAGGAATCTGCTGTTTCTACAATCTGCTCTGCATGTCTTTCACTGTACTTAGCAACTCGAAGCTATTCTAGTGCTAAAAGACAAGCATTTTTCATATAGCAATGGCCTCTGAGTTCAAACCAACTGTGCTCAACAGAACAGTGATCTGTTCTCATACTGATAGAGTAGACAGACATGAGAAGAGCAGGAGCGATAGGCCAGATACAGAATGTTATCAGGGCCAAAAGTCCCCAGGTGCCTAGCAATGGGCAAAACTAGAGAAAACAACAATTATAGGCTAGAACAGTGATGGCGAACCTATGACACGCGTGCCAGAGGTGACACGCGAACTCATTTTTTTGGTTGATTTTTCTTTGTTAAATGGCATTTAAATATATAAAATAAATATCAAAAATATATATCTTTGTTTTACTATGGTTGCATATATCAAAAAATTTCTATATGTGACACGGCACCAGAGTTAAGTTCGGGTTTTTCAAAATGCTGACACGCCGAGCTCAAAAGGTTCGCCATCACTGGGTTAGGACCTCACCCCCAGGGTGCCCTTTCCTCCCCTAGCACGTAGTCAAGCAGTTGGTTTAGAGCAAGCATGTCAAAGCATGCGGCCCACAACGAATATTTTTGCAGACCAGCCAATATAATGGTATGTAAGAAACGTTTCAATAAAAATTTTGTAACTTAATTTTTACAATATATTGTTATACATAATTGTTAGTAACAAACTACAATGTTTGCTAATGACTGATTACTATAATCCTGTTGCATTCATTTCCCTTACGCGACTTATGTGCAGGCGTACCATTTCTCTCCACTAATACTAGCAGCGAATATTTTAGCAGCCGATTGCCACGTCATTAAGTCTTGGACTGACTTGTTTGGTGTGCACAACAGGAAACATTTCGCTTTCAGAGAACAAGAAAAATAGATTTATTTGCATTACGCTTATTTATTTGTGCAGTTATTCAATGTGTGGTAAGTTAATGTTCAAAAAAAATATTTTTATTAAAATGTTCTATTATTTTATGTTAACGATTACTCATTTATTTCAGCCCTTTGTATTCAGCATGTCTCTATCAAAATAAACCTACGTTTCTATGAAAATTAAAGCTTTTGGTTTTTTGCGGCCCACATGAACTTAAACGTTATTTGGCCTGTGTTAGCCTTTGAGTTTGACATGCTTGGTTTAGAGTCTCTTAGAGGAGGCCAGAGAATAGCCTCAAAGGACTCCCATACAACAGGAGTCGGTGGGGACAGGTCAGCTTAAAAAGGAATTAGCCCCTTTTAGAGTGTACTTCCACTTTGCTTGCTGGATAAACTTCCTCCTGCACTAGAGTTCTAGGCTCTGAATTCTTTCTCAGCAGACCTCAAGAACAGAGGTCCAATATCGCCACTAACAATACTAGAGGAAAGCTGGGCTGGTTTGGGACCTCAAGAGAAAGTTATTTATGATATGGCATCTTCCTAGGAACTTTTCATGGGTAATTCTGCTAACATACTATTGTTGCCTTGTACAGTGACCTTATATTCAAACCCCCCAAATAAGATGCAATGCTTTCTCTATACTAATCCCAGAACCTCATTATCTGGTAGTTTTAGTACTGGAGTTTTAGTGGAGGTCACAGGGAGGTAAGCGTGCTTAAAAGTACCATTTCTTTCATCTGTGGACATCCCACTGAGACCCCTCGGAAACTTCTCTGGCTCACCTCAGCCCTGAAGTTCATTTTCTTGCTAAGAACAGTAGTCATTTAGGACAAGATGGAAGTAAAGGAAGTAGGAGCAGTATGAACCATAGGCCTTTCATTACTTCCCTTTACTTAGCATTTATCACAAATGTACTGCTGAGGTATTATAAAACTTCAAACTCTTCAATATTTACAATCAATGATATTTCTCAGTATTTGTTTTAGCAAATATATTGTCTATTGAATTGATTCATATAAAATGACTTGTCACAAATAAGCCGTGAGAAAACACTTTTAATCTCCAAAAACCTATGGAAATGGTGTCAAGGCCTGGCCGGCGTGGCTCAGTGGTTGAGCATCAACCCACGAACCAGGAGGTCATGGTCCGATTCCCGGTCAGAGCACAAGCCCAGGTTGTGGGCTCTATCCCCAGTGTGGGGAGTGCAGGAGGCAGCCGATAAATGATTCTCTCTCATCATTGATGTTTCTATCTCTCTCTCCCTCTCCCTTCCTCTCTCAAATCAATAAAAGCATATATATATATATATATATATATATATATTTTTTTTTTTTTTAAAGGAAATGCTGTCAAGAATTCACCAACTACAAGGAAACTAGCTATATAACCCCTGAAGTTACCTCTCTGCAAATTTCAGACTGACACTAAGGTCTTCAAGCAGGAAAAAAAGACTTCTGTCTCAGCTCTTCCATGTAGGAAAGAAAGAAAAAGAGAGGGCTAGCATTGAGTACCTACCACTTAGGATCTGAACTCAAGGCCTAGAAAAGACATGACATTTTGTTTGGTAGACTAGATGTAAAAGCTAGTACAGACTGCCTCTTTCTAGAGGGTAAAGAAGGGATTATCTCACCCTTTTTTTGAATAGCCCTAACAGGTGAAGACTGAGGCACCCAATAAGTAGTTTGAAGGAATTTTCTTTTTTAGAAAATATGTATGGAGTTTAGTTACATGCTGTTGTTAGTGGACAAGTGACACCAGACCTTTTTTTTTAATGGTTACAAAGAAAACAAAAACTATTTTAGTTCTTTATAAGAGTAAATTCTACAGGAAGAAAGTATGTACTTGTCAATCTGGGTTTATGTTAAGACAAAGAAAACTAAGTCTACTGTTTTCATTTATATTACACACAATACTATCTGAAGAGTATTTCATTTCTGACAGTTCTGGTCACCAAATGTATGGTAGTTTTTCCACCCCAAACAATTCTGGGACACCATGAGTGTCCTACACTTCTACCTGGAGAGTGTGGGATCCCACAAGTTACGGGATCAGTCCCACAATTGGTACACCAAGCTACACAATTTTATCATCATATCTAATTCTTTAATCAAGGTTACCTTTATTTTACTTTAAGTATTCTCGTTTATCCTATGGAAAAAAAAAAAAACCTAAGAAAAACTTTAACTAATAAATGAAAAGGTCTGAGTTACCTAAAATTGAAAATGTAAAAAAATTACCAAAGATTATCACTTTCAAAACACCTCATGCTATCTACAAATAACATCATTTTCATGGATCTGCAAACACATAACACTAAATCACTTGTGGCCTCGCCAGTTTGGCTCAGGCAGAGCGTCGGCCTGTGGACCGAAAGGTCCCAGGTTCAACTCCAGTCAAGGGCAAGTACTACAGTTGCAGCCTCCTCCCAGCCCTGGTCAGGGCACGTGCAGGAGACAACCAATCAATGTGTTTCTCTCACATTGATATTTCTCTCTGTCTTTCCCTCTCTCTTCCACTCTCTGAAAATCAATGGAAAAATATCCTCAGCTGAGGATTAAAAAAAAAAAGAATAAATTTGTGCCCTGGTCAGATGGTTCAGTTGGTTGGAGCATCGTCCCAAACACTGGAAGGTTTCAGGTCAGGGCACATACCTAGGTTGTGGGTTCAATCCCTGGTCAGGGCGAGTATGAGTACGAGTACGAGTACCAGTACAGGAGGCAACCAATTGATGTTTCTCCTCTCCCCCTTTCTCCCTTCCTCTATCTCTAAAATCAATGAAAATATCCATATCCTCAAGTGAGGGTTTTAAAAGAAAGGATAAATTTGCTTTCACATAATTTAATTGAATTTAAACAATTATGCTTCCAGTATTAACATTATTTAACTTGATCTGTACATTGTCAAAATATACAATGTCAATGTAGAAAATTAAAGAGAAAACACTTGCAATAAATCTGACAGAATGTATATCCAGTACACACACCTCTTACAATTCAACAAGATAAACCCATTTTTCAAATTGACTTTTAGGAAGAGAGGAAGGGAGAGAGACAGAAACATCAATTTTTAAAATGCTTGACAAAAAAAATGTATGCAAATGGCCAATAAGCACCTTCAAAGATGTTCAACATTCCCTGGTCAGATGCTCAATGGTTAGAGCATCATACAGCTACACCAAGGTTGCAGGTTCCATCTCCAATCAGGGCACATACAAGAGCAACCAATGAATGCATAAATAACTTGAATAACAAATCAATGTTTCTCTTTCTCTCTCTTTCTCTCCTCACCTCTCTCCATTCCTCTCTTTCTAAAATCAATAAATAAAAATTTAAAAAGAAAAGATACTCAACATCACTGATCACAAATTAAAATCACAATGAGATACTTAACACTCATTAGATGGCCAAATTTTAAAAGACTGGCATGGAGACACTAATTCCTTGTCTGTTACACCTACAACTGAAATTAGAATTCATGAAAAATGGCACAACCACTTAGGAAAAGTTTGGGAGTTCCTTGTAAAGTTAAATCAATATCTACCACATGACCCAGCAGTCCAACTGCAAGGTGTTCACCCAAGAGAAATTAAAGGATGATCCACAAAAGACACACAAATGATTATAGCCCCAAACTGAAAACAGCCCAGGTGTCCATCAACAGGTAAACGAATAAAAACAGTATAGTGATACAATGGACGACTACTAAGAAATAATGCACAAATAAAAAGTACTAATACAAACACATAATAAATCTCAAAAATATGCTTGATGAAAGAAACTAATCTCAAAGGAGAATATACTGTATAATTCCATTTATGAAATTCTTGAAAAGGAAAAATCTGATGGATATTTGAGAATGATTGTGAAGAAGCTAAAAGAACTTTGAGATGATAACATTCTATTTTTTTAAAGATTTTATTGATTTTTAGAGAGAATGGAAGGAAGAGAGATAGAGATAGAAACATCAATTGGCTGCCTCCTGCATCTCCCCTACCAGGCATCAAGCCTGCAACTGGGCATGTGCCCTGACCAGTAATCAAACTGGCAATCTTTCTGTGTACCAGTCAATGCCCAACAAACAGCCACACTGGCCAGGGCCTATCTTGATTGAGGTGACGGTTACACAGGTATATACATCTACAAACTGCACCATTCAAATGTATATATTTTATTGTATATAAATTACCCTTCTATAAAGCTGCTTTTTTAACTAAAAAATGGATACCTTTTTAGAAAGCAATCTGACATCTAGTAAAGCTTGAAATGTGCATACTATAGAAAAAGCAATTCTTCGAATAGAAAGTTGTCACACAAATGTTCAGATATATAAGGGTGTTCACTTCTTTTTTTAAAATATATTTTATTGATTTTTTACAGAGAGGAAGGGAGAGGGATAGAGAGTTAGAGACATCGATGAGAGAGAAACATCCATCAGCTGCCTCCTACACACCCCCTACTTGGGGATGTGCCCGCAACCAAGGTACATGCCCTTGACCGGAATCGAACCTGGGACCCCTCAGTCCTCAGGCCGACGCTCTATCCACTGAGCCAAACGGATCAGGGCTGTTCACTTCTTTTAAGGAGAGAACACAATGTCCATCAGAGAGGGTTGCTTCATTCTGTGACATATTCATAAAAACTGAAATACTATGTATTCTGCTTACAACACAACCTGATAGCTTAGAGCAGGAAGCAGCAAACTTTTTCTGTAAAGGGCCACATGACCAGTATTTTAGGCCTGGCAGGCCACATCCAGTCTCCTTCCATGTTTTTTGAGGAGTTTTGTTATTCTTTTTCAGCTTTTTAAGAAATGCTAAAATCACCGGCATTTCAAGGGACACACACACACACACACACACACACACAGACTGCCTGAGAGATCAGGATTTTGAAACCAAAGTGCCCAAATTCAAATCCTTATTCTACCAATAACCAGTTGTTAACCAATCTCTCTATCTCGTTATTACAGTATCTACATAAAATAAATGAAAGCACTTAGAACAATGCCAAGCACATAGCAAGCCCTAACAAAATATCAGCTATTTTCTAATGAAATAGATCTCTCTGTAATGCCCTAAAAACGTTGTTTTAGAACTAAATAACTTGATCCCACTTCTGTAAAATATATGTATAAATACATATTCATATGAATACATTGGAAAGTTTAGGAAAAATATACACCAAATTGTTAAGGGTAGGGAATAGTATTATGTACAGAATCAAGAAAGCTTTCACTTTATAAATGTCTAAATTGTTAGTATTTTAAACTGAACACATAATACTTGTATTTAACCAAGAGATATTTCTAAATAAACAAGCAGATAAAGCACATGTAACACCTCTTTCTTTACTTACAGGCCCTAAGCACATATTTAAAAACCTGAGAAGTGAAAAAGCACATCCACTCTCAAAAACAATACCAGTAACTAAGAATCATTTATCACTTTGTCCCAGGTGTAGTGCTAAAAGGTTTCACATGTAATAGCTCATTTAATCCTTTCAACAACCTTATGGAATAAATGCTGTCATTATTATTAAATTACAGACAGGGAAACAGACATCAAGAACAATTTGCCAGCTCAGAACTGGAACCAATGAAAAACAACTCCAAAAACCACACTCTTAAAATACTGTCCTCCCCACCCTCCCAGAGTGAACACCACTACAACTCTGGTTAAGAAAGATATCTGCCGACACCTTCTAGTCTGGGTAGGGCATCAGATTGCACCTCCTATAAAACTACAATTATGTATTTTTACACATAACTAATTGATTCAAATACTCTCCTTAGAACCCATAACTTGAATCATCCAGGAGACCAGTAGATAATTTAGAGTAGATAATATGGAGTCAAACAATTTAAATTTAAATTCCTAAATTTAGGAATCCAGCAATTTCTAGCATGGATAATCCTGGGCAAGTTCTTAAGCCCTCTAGATAGCAATTTCCTTACCTGTAAAAGTTTTCAGTGTCTTGATGTTAAAGTGTTTTTACTGTAAAATATACATGACATAACATTTACCACATTAACCATTTTTAAGTCTACAATTCAGTAGCATTAAGCACATTCAAAATGTCGTTCAACCATCGCCATCCTTGTCCAAAACTTCATCATCCCAAACAGAAACTCTGTACCCTGACTGTACACTAACTTCCCATTCCCCTGCCCTTCCCTCAGCCCCTGATAACCTCTATTCCATGTTGCCTCTATGAATTTAGTACTTATTCCACAATTTTCTCCTTTTGTGTCTGGCTTATTTCACTTGCAATGTTTTCAAGGTTCATCTAGGTTTTAGCATGTATCAGAATTTCATTCTTTAATATCTAAATTATGTTCCATTGTATGTGTATACCATGTTTTATTTATCCATTCAACCATTGATGAATGCAGGGTGATTTTTGCAAGAATTAAAAATAAAGCATCTGATGTGAATGAAGGATGCGTGCTTGGACCCCAGTAGGGGCGTGCAAGCAGCAGCTAATCAATGCTTTTCTCTCATCATTGATGTTTCCATCTCTCTCCCTCTCCCTTCCTCTCTGAAATCAATAAAAAATATATTTAAAAGTAAAAGACAAATAAATGAACAAGGCATCTGGGAAATAGTAGGCATTTTAGTGTCTTTTTTTGTCATATTTTTGCACCAAATAGCGCAGTGGCAAGATATGGAATAGTACAACCATCTCAGAAACTTATAAACTATGCCTTTTGAGAGATTATTGGATTTGCTAAATCTACATTTATCATATCACTAGAGACCCGGTGCATAAAATTCGTGCATGGGTAGGGTCCCTAGGCCTGGCTGGCGATCAGGATCGATTGGGGCCTTCCTCCCCGACTCCAGGGCCTTTCTTCATTCCGCGCTGCCCCCTGGTGGTCAGCACACGTCATAGCGAGCAGTCGAACTCCCAAGGAGACAATTTGCATATTAGCCTTTTATTATATAGGAGGATTTTCAATGATAATGAGCATCGCAATAAGTAATCCGTATTTACACTGGCTGGCCCTATTTCCTTCAGCTTTAGCTTCAAAACCTACCTTGAATTGCTTCAATAAAGAACTCATCCATTGTAACTAGACACCTTGCAATTAAAAGATTTACTATTCTCGACCACTTTCCCCTCCTCATATTTTTGCACAAGGATCATCAATATCAACATTAAATTAAGCAGAAACTATACTCCAGGTATCCAGATGACTCAAGCTTTTCTCTGCCTGAAATACCAAACATGAATACCAATTGTTGTACCTAAAAGATATCCAACTTTCAATCACAGATCATTAGAACTATGAGAAACCTTGAAATTTATTTAGCTTGACGCTTATATATCTTTGTAATCACTGCCTCTCCAAGAGGGAAAAAAACACACCTTCTGAAGTTCCTCATAACATAAATATTAATATATCCTGTTTGCTTTGCCAGTTCATTTGTCAAATTATTTCCCCATGTTTCTTCATATTTTCTTCATTCATTCAACTATTAAAGCCCTATTCTCTAGCATCTAGCAGGTATACAGATAAAAAATAGGACAGAGCCTCTGCCTCAAGGCACTTAAGAGTGTAGTGAAGAAGGCTGCTGCATAAACAAGTGGTTACAATCCAATTTGATACATGCTATAATAAAAGTATGAACAAAGTCCTATGGAATACAGAAGTGCCTGAGAATTCAGGGTGGCCTCTAGAAGATAATGGTATCATCTGACCCTGAACCTTTCTCTGAATTTAATGAGCTGTTCCTCTCCACTCATGCTATCATCCAAACTAAAGAATTCACCTGTCCATATAGAGTTCTTCATAATTCTACATCATCTGTACTGACACAGACTTAAAAAGCAAATCCATAAATCATTTCTACTTGACCCCAGATTGCATTAGTTCCTTAGAGGATTTTTCCTTGTTGGTTTTTAAGAAGATCAACTTTCTTAATCACTGTTTATTTAGTCCAATACAGAAATCAATGCACATTCCTGAGGAAATTTGCCTAAAATTTTTAAGTGGTCCACACGAAGGTAATAATTTATGTATGCATGCAAGGCAAAGCTGATATAATGGCATTAGAACTATTTTTTTGCCTAACTACATTAAATCAACAAGTGGGTGTGTTTTTTAAATCACTGCTAATTAAACTGACTAAATGCATTCTCAATTCAGTCAGGAAAGAAAAATTTTTAACACATTTTTAAACTAATTCCCCAAAAAGACTTTAAAATATATCTTGTGGCAAGCACAAAGATAGTAATTACCAAATACAAAATACACAGAGAAAAATTAAAATTTCTTAGCCTAAAATATCCAAATTTCTGTCAAATCTACATAACTAGCTCATCTCATAACAATGGGCAAGATTATCAGGACTTTTTAATATATGATTATCGGCAAGTAATCTAAATGTAAACATTTGACAATCTCAGCACTTAGGGCAGCACCAGAAATGTCTGTTCAATTTTGTCCAACTCTGTAAAATATATCTAATATATATGTAATAAAGACTTTCACACTGCATTTCTTTGTCTCCATTTTTATGAAACCATAAGATAGTGAGTACATTAAATCTTCATCAGACAGAACAATGCAAATCAGAAGAGTGCCCATGTGGTTCTAAATTCCTTTTCTCTGAATATATTAATTTTCAACAAAAATTAGAATTTAAGTTGCAATTTTCCTAAGTGTTTCCAGGACTTTAAACATTACGTTCCATAATACACCTCCAAAAAGAGAGAACAGAGGGTTCCTTATATCCTGGACTAGAATCCTATCTATTCCTAATTTTAGAGACTATGAAAAGGAAATAAAATATATCTTAAATACTTTCATTTTCTTCCAAATAAAATGATCAACAAATTAGTCAGGATTACACATTTGTTCCACTTTTTATTCCTACACATGAAGTAGTTGTTAATGCTCATGAATGAAAAATAATAAGAAAATAAACTCCAAAACCCTTAGATATATAGGTTACATTAAACTGTATCAGCATTAGTGTTTAAAATTCTGTTTTATGTAACATTACAACGCTATGAAATTAAACTCATGACCTTTGAAACCTAGAAAGTTACCTTGTAGTAAAATATTTTTAAATACCAAAGACACATTTTTATGTGCAAACGAATTTAAATTTTACAGAGCCTGTGTGATAAACAAAGGAAGTTTAGCTTAACAGTGGACAGCACACATTCAATTTATTAAGCAACAAACATTTCTGGAGCCAGTGTTTTCCGACTCGCCAACGCTATTGTTCGCGGAAAACAACATCAATTAATTAAAAACTGTTAACCATACCACCTAAACGCACATTTGTCATAAGCATATTATTTTGATCAACTATTTCTACCATCTCACCCTTATTCCACCTTAAGGATCTGGGGAATACTCGTTGACTAAACGAATAGTTGATTTCGTTAGCACCTGTCGCCATTCTCGGATGTATCGAGTTGGCCAAAACCGCTTGTAATTTTTAAGATTATGATTCTTTAGAAAGTGGAAACTCACTAGGCACGAGTTCACCAAGTTTCCCAAAATATCGTGCTTCTCGATTCCTCCCGTTTTCAAAAAGTGACCCCGTGGCACAGACTTTGTCGGTGGTTGGAGGGGGCACACAATAACGCGGGAACTCGACGGAAAGCCCTCCAAACGAACAAAACCAAAGGGGAGAACAGCTCGACCCTCCCCTTACATTTCACATAAAAGCCAGACGGGAAGGGGAAGGCAGCCCGGCACAGCGACGGCGTTTTCAGGCTGCTCTGGGGGAAATGTCACAGGTGCGGCCACTCTGAGTCCGGTCCCCACGAGCCGTCCGGGTCGCCAGGGCCCCGTCGACCCGCGCGCCCGAGGGGCGGGGGCGCGGGGGTCGAGCCCGCCCACCCGCGCCCGCACGCCCCTTCTCCCGCCTGCTGGTCAGGCTCCAGTGTCACTGCCCCATCCTCGCGCCGAGGTTCCCCCCGGAGACACAGTCCGTCCTTTTGTCTGAGTGCTCACTCGGCGGCGAGGTCCCACCAACTTGGTGTTGTCCCGTCCCACCCAGGC
>NW_005871099.1:4945541-4946816 GCF_000147115.1 Myotis lucifugus | reverse complement strand
CCGGTACTTTGTGCTGTGCCCTTCGGCGGTCCCGGACCCCCTCCCACCCCCGGCCGGCCCGCTGGTCGAGGCCGCCGTGCCCATCGCCTCGGAAACCTGGGCGAGGGCGACATTACAGTTACTTGAATTTCCTCGCTCAGAACGCCTTGCTCGTATCCGTCCAGTGTTCGTTCACAAGCACGTGTCCGCGGTGGGAATCAGATACGCAGAGTGAGTGGGGCGCACGGGCCTCACGCTGACGCCCCTGGAAAGTGTTAAGATGATTGCAACAGTTTTCAATTGTTTAGAAGTGACATTGGGTAAACCTGGCTCAACCCAGAAGAATTACTATTCTGCTTAATCTGGCAATGAGGTTAAAGTTATTCCGAATTTATTGTTTTAATAGGTTGCAGCTACAGGGCAAAATAATCACCCATATAAACTGGGATCCCATATTGAGAGTTCAGGCTGGGGGGAAAAATGGTCAACGATGAACTGTTACATTAAAAGCCTACAGAAACAGGGATTTTTTTTTATATTTTTAATTACATTTCCAAATGACTTTTTAATAAACTATAATCCACTCGATTTAGCCCATAATTGTCCCACCTTTCCTAAATCACCATTCCATTCTACACATACATTCCAAACAAATTCAGTGTTGCAAGTATATGTGGAGAAAAGTCAAAAGATAGACTAAAAACACTCATGTGCACAATTATGAGTGAATGATAAGAATGCAAAAGTAGGTTATGCGTCTGAGATTTGGCAATAAAAATAAATGAAACAATTCCATCTCCATGCAACTTAACAGTCACTGATTCGTTCATATTCCATAGTAAAAGTTCCCACCTACACCAGTAATTGACACTTCATTTTTTAACCAGCAATTTTAACCTAAAAAGTTAACTGCTTATCCTTAAGTTGCTTCTCAAATTGCTAATTTTATCTGTCCTTGTATTAAATATTAAAACAGTGTGGGCATCTTTTAAAAGAAAAATCAAGGAAATTTAGAAATTATCAGAACACAATTCAAAGCAACATATAAACAAATCCAGCATAGGGTAAAACATCACGAACTGCTAAAGCATTTAGAATCAAGGAATGATGTTGATCAAGATGTTCCCAAACAGAATTCTCGGGGTGCATCTTGGGCCGCCTCTCGGGCTCGATACCCGCTCGTGCGGTCGCCGTCGTTGTGCGCAGCAGCGAGCGAGGGTGCGGGGAAGGAGCCTAGAGTCACATGCGCCGAGCCGCGGTTCAGCAACGCGGCTCGTCGCTATGGCCCCGATCAAG
>NW_005871099.1:4944234-4945168 GCF_000147115.1 Myotis lucifugus | reverse complement strand
AGTCCCTGGTTGTTCCAAGACTCACCTGCCAGGGTTTGTGGAGCAGGCTGGGGCTCTGAAAGGCCAAGGGCGCCCAGGGGTGGCATGTCTGAGTGTTAACGATGTCTTTGTGGCTGAAGAGTGGGGACGAGCCCACAGCACGGAAGGCAAGATTCGGCTTCTGGCGGACCCCACGGGGGCCTTCGGGAAGGAGACAGATTTATTACTGGATGACTGGTTGGTGTCCCTCTTTGGGAATCGACGGCTCAAGAGATAAAAGTGGGAGGTTCCCCTGCGGGCTTCCCCTGCCACCCTCCCTCTCTATTCCCAGCCTCCCGGCTCGGCGGTGGTAATGGGCCCTGCCCTCTTTCTGGCAGGTTCTCCGTGGTGATAGAGGATGGTGTAGTGAAGTCCCTCAATGTGGAGCCAGATGGCACAGGCCTCACCTGCAGCCTGGCCCCCAACATCCTCTCGCAGCTCTGAGGCCCTGGGCCCAGACTACTCCCTCGACCTTTTCCTCTCCCACCTGCCCAGCCAGGGGCAGAGGCCCAGTCCAGCTTCAGCTGCGCCACCAAGTTGAAGGCTTGGCCAGATTTCTGCAATAAACACTTCTGGTTAAAAAAAAAAAAAGAATTCTCGGAAAAGGAAATTTTAGCTAGACCCAGAAGAAGGCATAAGATCAACATTAAGGGAGCAAGGAGGGCACTTGAGATGGGAATGAACATCTATGCAGAGCAGTTGTACAAAACATCACTGAAGCTAAAAGTTCCAATTGGGAAAGGGTGAAGGAGTAGATTAGAGAACTAAGTAGGGCTATATTAAATATTTATAACGTACATATTTAAGTTAATGTAATATGAAGGCTGAGCTGCAGCAGGAAGTAGGAATACCACTGGATCACAGAATTGTCTTAAATTTGTTGGTAACATTTAAGCAAACTGGACATTATCAGTTA
>NW_005871099.1:4928499-4930100 GCF_000147115.1 Myotis lucifugus | reverse complement strand
ATAAAATTATATAGGTTTCAAGTGTACAATTCTATGATACATCACCACCCCAAGTCAAATCTCCTTCCACCTCCATTTATACCCCCTTTACCGTCTTTTACCTCCCTCCATCCCCTTTCCCTCTGATAATCACCATACTGTTGTTTGTGTCTATGAGATGTGTGTGTGTGTGTGTGTGTGTGTGTGTGTGTGTGTGTTGGAGAGGGGGTTGCTTTGTTTTGTTTTTGTTGTGAATCCTCACCCAAGGATTTGTTTCTATTGATTTTTAGGGAGAGTGGAAGAGAGAGGAAAAGAGAAAAAAACATTGATGTGAGAGAAACATATTGATTGGTTGCCTCCTACAGGAGCCTTAACCAGGGAGGAGCCTGCAACCAAGGAATCAAACCCAGGACACTTTGGTCCACAAGCCAACGCTCTATCCACTGAGCCAAACAGGTTAGGGCTGTTTTCTATTGTTTTGTTTTGTTTTTGCTTAATCCCTTCACCTTTTCCCCCAACTCCCCTCCCCACTGATAGCTGTCAATCTGCTCTCTATGAGTCTGTTTCTATTTTGTTCATTAGATTTCACATATAAATGGTATCATATGGTACTTTCTCTGACTGGATTATTTCTCTAAGCATAATGCTCTCCAGATACATCCACGCTGTCACAAAAGGTAAGATTTCCTTCTTTTTTATGGCCGAGTAGTATTCCATTGTGTAACTGTCCCACAGCTCTTTTATCCACTCATCTACTGATGGGCACTTGGACTGCTTCCAAATTTTTGGTTATTGTAAATAAGGCTGCAATGAAGATAGGGGTGCATATATTCTTTCAAATTAGTGTTTGAAAACCTTCTTTTGAAATTGCCTTCAGAAAGTGAATGTCCTAAATGTTGCCAAATCTCTTCCTTTGGACAGTAGATTGTGTTTACAAAAGCACCGAAAAGGAGTCTGGAGCCAGAGCTAGAATGATGGAGCCGCAGACCGGTGTTGAGGGGATGCCAATACCAGCATATAGCCTTTCATGACCACTGTCCATTCTGATTGGTCAGTGTGTGAGCCATCTCAGTTATCAAAATGATTTGAGCTTGGCCAGCATGGCTCAGTGGTTTAGTGTCGGCCTATGAACAAGGAGGTCCAGGTTCAATTCCCAGTCAGGGCACATGCCCTGGTTGTGAGCTCGGTCCCCAGCATGGGGCATGCTGGAGGCAGCTGATCAGTGATTCGCTTTCATCACTGATGTTTATATTTCTGTCTACCTCTCCCTTCCTCCCTGTAATCAATAAAAATATTTTTTTAAATTTGAATCTCACCCCTTCTAGGGGCTTGATCACCTCCCATTTCCATTAGTCATCCCTAAAGCACCCCCCTCCAATTATGACACTCTTGTTAAAGAAGCAAAAAACACATATTAGTTGAGGAGTAATTGTTGACTTCGGCTTCACATGAAAGCACTTGGGTTTAAGGGGCATGTTGTACTGTTTCCAGTTTATACCGAGAGTATTTTTCTTAAGAATACCCTTTTTAAAGGAATCATTTGTATAGCTTAAAACAGGAAAAGGACAAGTGCTGAAATGACTGTTGAAAAACATGTCAGCCCAGAGATCATTGTGTTCAGA
>NW_005871099.1:4900525-4927098 GCF_000147115.1 Myotis lucifugus | reverse complement strand
GCAGACTAGATCAACAACCCGAAAATACATGAGTGATGACATCATTGCTGTTTAAACCTTGGTGTTTTGGAGGGGTTTGTTACACAGCAAAAGCTAACTGATAAACTTCCAACCCTTTCTCCTTTGGTACATATAGATAATCCACAATTATATACAGAGATATATGTAACATAAAATATAAATTTATATAAATAGCATAGATATACATGTGATTAAATTTACTGGAGACAAGCTAACAATTCAGTGGCTTTTTCCCTCCTCAAATTTTCCAATGACTTATATGTCAAAATGGGGCTTTATTAGAGTATAAAAAAATAAAACAGGCCCTGGTCAGGTAGCTCAGTTGGTAAGATAATCATTGTGGGTTCGATCCCCGGTCAGAGCACATACAAGAAGCAACCAATGAATGCATAAATAAGTGGAAAAATAAACAGATGTTTCTCTCTCTCTCTCTCTCTCTCTCTCTATCAATAAAAAATTTTTTAAATAAAACAAAAAAATGTAAATCTTAATTAGTGTGTTTGTCTTTTATGTTAGTATGTAGACCACACAATAAAATATCACAAACATTTATCAAGATAGAACTGTCTGGAACAGAAAATCGTGAAAACTTAAAATTAACTTCTACTTCAGTGGGAAGTAGAGATGTAGTCTCTTTAATTACTTCTGTTCATTGACTTCAGTATTATTAACCAAAAATAAGATAAAAATCTATCCTTTATATCAGGAAGAGAACTATTTAGGTTCAGAAGATTGCGCTTTTCCTCCTGATTTTTCTCATACATTTTCGTATGCATACGTATTTATAAGGCTGGCATAATCACAGGGTTTGTGTCATCCAATGAAAACATCACCTAGCTATTAGTGGTGCATTCTGAACAGACAGAATCAACTTAACTTTATTTTAAGCTGAAAAAGATTATGTACTGTATAAAGTACATTTTTGCTGCAAATAGCAGAAGCCCTCTTCCGACCGTAGCTTAAGCCAGAAGAATGTTTCTTGTTTACTTAATAAGAAACTCAAATACAGTCCATATCAGAATTGGTCTGCCAGCTTACCAATGTTATAAGGATTCAGACTCCCTCTGGCTCTCCATTTTGCATTGGCCTACCACCCCCATGTACATCACCTCAAGGTTGCAAGATGACTACTGCAATGCCAACCATCACATGCAAGTTCAAAGCAGAAAGCAAGGGAAGGAGCTCAGTCAGCTCCTACTTTCTGATGTAGTAAGAAAGCAAAGACTCTCCAGAAGCTTCCCCACAGACTTCCTCTTACATCTCATTGACAAGAAATAGAACACATGCCCACGACCCTAAAAGGGAAGTTAGTAAAAGGGAGGCTGGAATCCTATATAATAAAGAGGTAATATACAAATTAACCCTCACACCTTCACAAGATGGCTGCCTACCACCAGGCCGGCGGGGGCGCCGTGAGGGGCGACCAGGCTGGCAGGGGGGTGGCAGTTGGGGGCACCAATTTATAGCAGAAACCTACCATTCTAGTCATTTAAAAGCTATTTTACTCTGGTATTCAAGATGTCCCATATAACAGGGCTTGTAGTTCATTTTATGAAAATTTATTTCCATACTAACAATTTCAAAGACTCCGATGCATATAAAATGAATAAACTTGAACTCTGCTTGAGAGCGTGACTGTGGTGAAAGCCACAAATTGAAATCACCATTGCCACCCCAATATATTCACATTTTAAAACTCGGTGGCTTTCCTAACCAAATAAATGCTGGCCTGCCGTGAGCAGCCTTGGTGTGGGGGTGGGGTGCACCATAAGGACAAGTTGAGGTGTCCACAGGCATCTGGGTTGAGACAGCAGCACAAGGTCTCCAGTTGGGTCCATGGAACTGTCCTTGGGACAGACCAGAGTGGGCGAGATTCAGGACAACTCGGGTTCTTGCATCAGAGAAGGCTGGGGGTGGGGAGGGGAGACCCAGCAACTGAGTGCCTGATACCTCCCAAGCGTTTACTACTCACTTTCTGCGCATCAATTCCTTTCATCTTCACCGTTCGCCTGTGAAGGAGGGAGGTTTTCCTTTACAGACGGGGAAAACGAGTTCTATGGAACTCCTTGGTCAGCGATCTTTGGCCCATCAGCCACCTGCTTGTTTAGCTTCTATTTCTCTTATTCTGCACTTCTCCATCCTTTGCATTGTGCCTCATCTATGGGAGGCACTTATTTAGCACTTAAGTAAACAGCCCTTTCCTGTGTCTTCATGGTGAGCTTTAATGAGACCTTAACTAAATAAGGGCGCTCTCTGTTTCTTTTGAGGCAGGGGATTAGCTATAAGCCTCCAGTTCCCTGATACCAATCAGGACCACCTGGTCCGGCCCCATCTGTGCCTCAGCCCAGGTACTCATCATATCTGTCAGAGGCTCCTGGGGTCAGGTTCCTGGTTCTGAAGCCCCAGCCCTACAGTTGGTATCTCGAGCTTTCTTTATCAGGTTTCTCCAAACAAGGTAAACATATGACCTCCAGTATCTTTCCTCCATCCACTACACCCGCCCCCTCCAGTTATCTTAACAATAATATTGTGTCCTGTGTTCCCAGGAGCATCTGATAAGAGCAGTTCAGAACAAGTGCAGATGGCCCAAGGGATTGCAGTCCTATTAATTTTTATTTTATTTTTGAGAGAGAGAGAAAGAAACATCCATGTGAGAGAGACGCATCGATTAGTTGCCTCCCTGACACATCCCAAACAGGCCTGGGATAAAACGTGCAACCCAAGTACGTGCCCTTGACAGGGAATCGAACCCAATACCTTTGGTGCTCAGGCCGACACTCTAACCCAGTGGTTCTCAACCTTGGCTGCACCTTAGAATCACCTGGGAATCTTTTTTAAATCCTGATTTCTGGGCCTCATCTCCCGGAAATTCTGTTTTTTTGTTATGGGGTGAGGCCACAACATTAGTAACAAAGAAACAGAATTTCCGGAGGATGAGGCCCAGAAATCAGGATTTTAAAAAGATTCCCAGGTGATTCTAATGTGCAGCCAAGGTTGAGAACCACTGCTCTAACCGATCTTACATCTACATTAGTCAAATTAATTCCTTCTGGGCTGAGATTTACATGTATTCAGTCATTATAGGAGCAAGCAGAGAATCTTTTCATTTTCTGTAATGATACACTCAATTATATCTTTTACATCTAGAAAAGGCAAAAAGATTGTTTCTCAAAACATTGGAGAAGTTAAGGCAATTATTATACCAGATCAGGTAACACTATTGAGGTGGGTTTTTTTCATTTCTTAGTAACACTATTGAATTTTCATTGCTTCCTACCCACCTCCAACACACCACCACCATCAGCCTTTTCAGTCCTTAAAGTGCTATATAGTATACATATTAGACTAACATTTTTTACTTTTTTAAAAATATTTTTTTATTGATTTCAGAGAAGAAGGGAGAGGGAGAGAGGGATAGAAACATCAATGATGAGAGAGGATCATTGATCAGCTGCCTCCTGCCACCCCACACTGGGGATCGAGCCCACAACCCGGCATGTGCCCTTGACCGGAACCAAACCCAGGACCCTTCTGTCCTCAGGCTGACGCTCTATCCACTGAGCCAAACTGGCTAGAGCCATTTTTTACTTTTGAAAATTTTTAGACAGAACAAGTTGAACATATAGTACAAAGAATACCCATATGTCCTTTGCCGAGATTTCCCAAATGTTAATGTTTCACAATATTCTCTCTGTCTAGATATACGTACATATACATATACAGGATGCTCAATTAATGCATGTTGAAGTACTTGGTATTTTGAGGGCATTGAATTATATGATCTTTAATTTTCCTCTTCTAAAGAATCTATGATCCTATCATTTATACATAGAGTAAAATCTTTTATAACATTTGCAATATGTATTCATACAGTTTCAAAACACTAATAACTAATCAATTTAGCCAAATGCTAAGCTAATAGTTCAGATGCAAATATGTGACATTTCCACAGTAAAATATCACACTAGATGGCAAGTCATACAAGAATTGTCTTGTCAACAGGATATAAGTGAGAGTGAATTACCCTTGCCCAAGAAATTGAAAATAAGAGGGAACAGATGCCCCCTAAGAGGTAGATGGAAAAATCAGCGTGGGTGGGTCTAAACAACCCTCCCTTTTAGGACTCACTGAAGCTTAGATGTATGTGGACAGCTGCCTGCTCTATGTCCACACCCATGAGCCCCACAGTGCCTCAAACTGAGGTGGCCTAAGTCCTACTAAACCGAGCTAAGTCGACTTGTTGTCCTGTGTTCTCTGTCCTACTTGGTGACAATCACCAATTCTGGAACTTGGGATTCCTCCTCGATGAAACTTTCTTTCATCCCCAGCTTCTAATCAGTCACCAAATTCTGCTCTTCTGGGAGGTGGTGGGGCCACTAAGGACAGCAAGGAAGTAGTCCAGGTGAGAGAGGTGATGAGGCCAGGTATTCAGAGGGTCTTATTTAGAAGATGCTGAAAAATAAATATTTAAGGAAGCATGGTCCAGAAGGTTGCGGGGTGAAGCCGGGGAATGTGGTTGTTTTTGTTATATTGCATCTTGGGAGGTTAGTGCCAGCAAGTTATAGAGAGCTTGGTACCAAAGAAACTTGGAAGTGGGGCTCTAAATGGATATAGCCCATCACCACTGCCATGAAAGTTCCTCAGACTCCAAGACCACCAGGCCCCCCAGCAGTTTGTCAGAGGGAGGGGGGAAGAACCCCAGAGAACAGCACCAGGAAACACCCTGCAGAGCCTGCCGCATACTCCTGGAGAGTCTGCCTGTGCTCTAGTCCAAAGTGTTAAGTGACAGCTCGGTGTTTTGTTACATAAAGGTGAGCATTTGGAACAGATGTGTGGCCTAATCACTGTTTTCAGACCCACTGAAATCAGATCGAGCCTAAAACAGCAAGGAGTTGTAGTAGGGACGGAAAGAAAAGAGATTCTAGAACTCTGGAGACAAAATCGGCAAAGCTTGGGCCGATTTTGGGAAGTGAACTTGAGTTGCAGAGGGAAGCTGGCTGAGAACCTACTGTGTGCTGCATGCTGTACGTACATGATAGTACTTATGGGAGGAGCCTTCATGAGCCCCATTTTATGAGTGAGAAATCGAGCTTCAGGGAGAAGTGACTAGCCCAGGGTCACAACAGCTAATAAGGGACAGGGTCAAGACACTGCCCATTAACGTAAAACCTTTTTTAAAAAAATAAAACAGCATAAACTAGTTTTCAAATAAAATCTTAAACATAAGTCCAGTATATAAAACAGATTAGCTCTGATTAGAAAGGGGTTAGTGAAAGGAAAAACTATGGAGACAGTAAAAAGATTAGTTACTGCCTGGCCAGTGTGGCTCAAGGGTTGAGCATCAACTATGAACCAGGAGGTCACGGTTCAATTCCCGGTCAGGGCACATGCTCAGGTTGCGGGCTTGATCCCCAGTAGGAGGCGTGCAGGAGGCAGCCAATCAGTGATTCTCCCTCATCATTGATGTTTCTATATCTCTCTCCCTCTCCCTTCTTCTCTCTGAAATCAATAAAAACATATTTTTTAAAAATACTACATTTGACTCAGGTGAATGCATTTCTGAGACTTAGAAATCATGACTGCAAAATTATGTCACAATTTCCTTGACTTCAATGCTTATGAATTATGAAGCCAGTGAATAGGAAGTTTCATCAAACCATCAGAAGCTAAAATGATTTTTTTTCTAAAAACTTTCAGTCTGCATGATTTGACAGTCCTGTTTTTACTAATCTTGATAATGTCTCCAAACTTTTAAAAAGCCCCCAGAATACCTCGTCATGGCAAAGTTGAGTCATGCAGCTCCTGTGCCAAGAGCTCAGTCTTAGAAAATGCACTCTTTGCCTGATTTAGTAGGAAAAAAAACACCTATGTGAGACTAATGTGGGGGGAAAGGTGAGTATATGAGTGTACTCATATATCATTTCTTTGAAAATAGGAAGAAATCTCAAATGTGTGGATATGTGTTAGGATGAACTGTGGCATCATCTTCCAATTATGGCTGGTACCAGACTACACAGACTTAAGAATCTGCAGGAACGTATCAATGAATTGCTTTTGGACATCTAATAAGATCTAAGTTAGATAGTAACCCAAAGCATGTGCAGGGTGAAAAGGTATTTTTATAAGGTATCATAAGACTTGGTAAATGAAATTGCACAGTTTAAGAATACATGTTTGCCCAACTAGTGTGGCTCAGTGATTGAGCGTCAACCCATGCACCAAGAGGTCACAGGTTCGATTCCTGGTCAGAGCACATGCCTGGGTTTCAGGCTCCACCCCTAGTGGGGTACATGCAGGAGGCTGCTGATGGATGATGTTTCTCTCTCATCAATGTTTCTATTTCTCTATCCCTCTCCTTTCCTCTCTCTCTAAAAATCAATTTTTTAAAAAGTGAAATAAAGATGTTTCCCACTTAACGATGAATTTTAAAAAAGAAGAAAGAAAAACGTCATAAAATGAGAAAATGTTTCTAAGTAGTCAGGGTATCAACTACTGTTGGCCTTGAATGTTGCAAGTCTGTACCAGGAACTCATAGGGAGGCATAAAGGACTGTTTCCTTGTTGCTGAGCACCCACCGGCTTCTCCCAAATCCTTATCAAATGTGTTGTTATAGCACTTGACTCATGGGAGGTCATGATCAGTTTCCAGTTCATGGCCCCGTCCAGGCGGGGAGTGTCTGTGGAAGAGAAATGAGGTCTTAACTCTCTTGGTGTGCCCAGGGTCGGTGGGTGCCTCAGGTACAGAAGGTGATCAGGGAGCCATCTTTCTCCTGTCCCTTCAGTGACAGCAGCAAAGATGCTGAGGGTGATGCGGGCGTGAAGAGGCAGGTGAAGTCACGTGGATTGGGAACAGAACAGAGTTTTCCTCCCAGGCAGCTACGGGTAGTTAACAAATACGTTATTCATTCATACCTTTCCCCATCCAGCCCTGTCTCCGGCGTGGGAACTTTCAGTGAGGCTGCTCCCCTCGGCCTCCCTCCCCAGCCAGGAGCGCAGCTGTCGCTGTAAAGCACCTGTCCTTACTCAGAACACAAAGTGAGAGCAGCCCCGGGCAGGTCCCCACAGCTTTCTTGAAACCCAGAGCATGACTCACACCCAGCAACTGAGAGAGAGAGGGAAATTTCTCCAGAAAGAGAGTTTTGGAAGCAGAGACCCTATTGGGCCTCTGTCTGCACAGACTTCGGGTTCTGCCCTGACCAGAGGGCCGCCCCCAGCTCTGCCCCTGCCTCTCCCACGTCTCCTCTAAGAGCTGCAATTCCTGAGCGACCAGCCCCAGGGCACCGGGCCCGCAGCCACGCGTCGCCCCTCCCCGTTCCCAGAGCAGGAACACTGAGGGTCTGTTCCGGTTTCCAGAGCCAGGTCAGCAGTGCCAAGGGCCAGGTGTGCGGCCCTGCGCTCCAGGTGAGGACGGGAGGACGACAGCCAGCTGGACAGTTGCTTTTTAAGGTGCAGCTGGAGTTGGTTGGGTGCGATCCCAATAGCGCCTGCCAAAGCTGAGCTGGCTGCACTGTGGCTGCCTCCGAAGTTGTGCTAGAAACTTCTCCAAAGATTGTCTATTCTCTTCCTCCCTACTCGTTGTTATTTTTCTGTCCTTGAATGAATGGGAACCTGGTTTTGCTCTGCGAACAGCTTTGGGTCTCACAAAATGGTCGCTGCTACCAGGAGGCAAGTTTTCTGCGGCCTCTTTTCTTTTTTCCATGTAGTTTCCTTCCCCACCGCTTGATAGTAAAGGCATCTAGTAAGGCCCCGACAGATACAGGCCGAACCAGTGAGTGACTGTCACATTTGCATGGTACTTTCCATTTTACAAAGCAGTTTCATTTCATCTCCTCAGGAGAGGCAGGCGGCCCGCCCTCTACTCATTCCCAGGCCTGGCAGCTGAGAGTGTCTGGTGAGCCCCGCCCTTCTCTAAGGAGGAAGAGAAAATTCGAGGTGTGTCCCCTAAGCCCCACCACAGAAATTAAAAGACCGAGACAACGCTCTGGGTCCTCAGTGACCGGGGGCGGAGTCCTTCCACAGAGTTCAGGGGAGAACTAACCTACGGGTGCAGCATCGGGTGCTACTGTGGCTTAGGCACTATTGAAACCCATTATTTACATTTAATCCACACAGTAGCTTTGCGAACAGGGCAGTCTTCCCATTTCACAGATGGGAAGATGGTAGCCCAGAGACATGAGCTCGCTTTCCCAGGCTCACACAAGGTGAGCTTCAAGACCCGGTCTCACCATCTGCAGAGAATAATTTCATGTTTCATTTGATTCTGTCTCTACCCCTTTTTCGTGCTGCTTCTAGTATATTGTTTACTCGGAGGACGCCCAAATTTCAAGGATCAGAGAATTCTGGTTGGGATTTGTCCGGAGACCTTACTGGGTCAGAGTTCAAAGAAAGTACGTTAGAGCAGTCTTCTCAGACCGAGGTCTGTGGATCAGGGTCTAAAAATGTCACCAGTTTGCCTAGAGGTAAAGACAAAAACTGCGATTGACCACTTAAAAGACAGGGGCCAGCCGGTGTGATTGAGCATCGACCTATGAACCAGGAGGTCGAAGTTCAATTCCCAGTCAGGGGACATGCCCAGGTTGTGGACTTGTTCCCCAGTGTGGGGCGTGCAGAAGGTAGCTGATCAATGGTTCTCTCTCATCAATGGTTCTCTCTCATCAATGGTTCTCCCTCTTCCTCTCTGAAATAAAAAAAAAATAAAAAATAAAAATATTTAAATATATTGAAGGTAGGGTTTTTCAACATCAGCACCAATAATACCTTGAGTCCAACAATCCCTGCATGTGGGAGGCTGTCTGGGCACCTTAGCGACGTTGAGCAGCATCCCTGTCCTCTACCCATGAGATGCCAGTCAACACCACCCTCCTCGGTGCAATAGCCAAGAATGTTTCCAAACATTGCCATTGGCCCTGGGGGGCCAAGTCACAGCTCCCCACCCCCGCTGAGAACCACCGTTTGAAAGTAATTTGACAGAGGAGTTTTATGTCTGTTTGTTCGATCTAATAATAAAAATATTGGGCCCTGAAGTCTTTGTTGTTTGTTAATTTCATTTTCCCAGTAATTCGTTTTTATTGATTTTATTAAAGTATCGGTCTGCAAGGCATTGGGGAAATAAAAAGCAAAATGAAGCTTCCCTTTCACCATCAATGGTTTGAGAAACCCTGTTTGGGGGGAGAATACTGCCAGACACCCCAAGTCCTGTCAGTTCCTGGTCTATCTTGATCAGTGGTTGGGTTAACCTAAATACAGCCTTTTAATATTTTAATTTTCTTTTAACATGCTGCACAGACAGCTAGATTACTTTCAGGCTCTTTGCAATCCTATTTTTATTGTCTATGTTATCAACTTCAGCTCTGTATATTAATCTTTCTCTGATTACAAAAGCAACAAATGCTTATTATAAAAATCAAATATCACTGAAATATATAACAAAATGTAAAAATACCTTATAATCTCACTCTGCCCTGCTCCTCATCATACCACTGTGAAGTTAGTCGTCCAGAGTTTTATGTGTGTGTACCTATAAATGTATATGGATATATATGTATTTTTTAAACAAATGGAATCATGTTGTATATTTTGTCCTGTAACTATTATCCTTATTAGATAGTAAAGGTTACATACAAAATGCCCAACAAATTGATATTACAATGAGAATAATTCAGAAGAATCTATTTGTAAAGCAAAGAATTCCTCCACACATATCTCCAGATTTTAGATATGTGAACACCCACCGATGTGTAGCCATATGGTAGTATATTTATTTCCTTGAAGTTCACCCAAAAGGATTGTTCTCATGCAGTATTTATTAAAATGTATGTTTTCTAACATTATTGAACAAAACAAATATTTCCCTGGGCCAGCCTAACCATCTTAACTGTAAATTGCATTACGTGAAATGCAATCAATATTCTTCGGGTATGCAGTGCTCCTAACATATAATTCTAAACCACATCAGTAGACAGAGAAGCCTGCATGAGACATAACAGGCTTTGTCTTGTCTAGCTATTGTTCAGACTTCTCCATCCAAACCCTGCAGTCTGAACTGAGCATTAATTACCACCGAGAGCAGGGGAAATGGCATTAACAAAAAACCACCATTGACAGTCATCGGTAAAGAAATGGCACTTTCCGCTGAGGATACCCAATCAAGCATTCCTTGAAAGAATATGTTTCGAGCATATTTTATATTCTGTGCTCTGAGCTTGGTGTTATCAGAAATGCAAAGATGGTTAATATACAGTCACTGCCCTGGTGCACATTTCTTAGGAGATGGTTTCTCTCTTTAAGAAAGAATATACTTAAAAACATGCTACTCTTTGGTGAGTTAAGCGCATGTACTGGACCTCAAGCAGCATTTTTCTACTTAGGGACACATTAATATCTCCTGCTCAGTGTAGACATCTCTCGCCTAACACAGAATAGAATTTCTTTAAGTTTTTTTTTAAAGTGAATTTCTACTAAATGAATTCTTCTATTTTAAAAAAACAAAAACAGCTTTCTGGGGGAAAAAAAAAACCACCAGAAAAACAAAAAAGCACTATCTCTGAATGTAAGAAAAAAATAATTTAAAAAACAAGCATCTAAAAACCACATATTCAGAAAATGAGTGCTGAACAGTGTACAGCATTTAGCAAGCACTTAATAAATCTTCGTTGTTGAATTAACATATTAACAAAAATAATAACAGCCATACTTTTAAAATCCCCCTTTGTCCACAAAAGGCTTATGCACTTATTAAATCTGACGCAGAAAATGCCAACACTGCAGAGGGAGCCAATCTAAGTTTCTCCAGAAAAAGCCGCGACAGTAACCACGCCTCACTGTTTCACATCCTTGTCCCATGGAGATATTGTCGTTTCTGGAACTTTAGGATTTGGTTAGGTTCTACTTTACCCTCAAACCTCTGTGCATATTTAGCTGTATCTCCAAAGCAGTTTTTTAAAATAGGTTTTGCTTAACTCCACTTCTAGAATTTACTTTCATCTTACCAATTTATTAGGTAAAGAGATAGTAAGATAGTTGATTCATTTCCTAAGACTACAGAATCTAATCCCCAAGCCTGAATATGAGTAGTCTGATTGCTAAAAACACGCCTATCTTGCCGTGGCCAGTGTGGGTTCAGTTCCCAGTCAAGGGCACATACCTGGGTTGCAGGTTCCATCAGCCCCAATAGGGGTGCTTGTGGGAGGCAACTAATTGATGTTTCTCTCTCTCTCTCCCCCTCCCTTCCTCCCTTCCACTCTCTCTAAAAATCAATGGCAAAAAATATCTTCTGGTGAGGATTAACAAAAATAAAAAATAAATAAAATACACCTATCTCCTCACTAATCTGGTGAATCTGTCCCAACAAACACCACCTTTCCTCTCACTGAGGAGACAATTCAGAGACCTCTGGAATTATCACTGTCATCACCAGGTGACCAGAGACACCATGGGTGCACACAGTCTAATAGAAAATACATCCTTATGTGTACAGATACGTTCAAAACTATCGGAGTGCTGAACTTAAGATGACACATTGTTGGAGCAAACTTTGAAATGAATACTAACTCTGCAGTACGTAACTGAACCTTTTCTAGTAGTTCTTCACTTTTCCCACAACAGCTTTTATGCTCTCTCTCCTCTTATCTCAGAACTTTGTTTAAAAGATAATCTTGATAATTCTCCCACATCACTCTGCTTTTTAAAAAACAATATTTTTTTTTTGCTTTTTTTTGTTTGTTTGTTTGTTAATCCTCATCTGTGGATATTTTTTTCCATTGCTTTTCAGAGAGAGTGGAAGGGGGGGGAGACAGAGAGAGAGAGAGAGAGAAACATGAATGTGAGAGAGACACATCTGTTGGTTGCCTCCCACATGCCCCCCAACTAGGGGTGGAGAGCAAACCCGCAACCCAGATATGTGCTCTTGACCAGGAATTGAACTCACAACCCTATGGTGCATGGGCCAACGCTCTAACCACTTAGCACAAGGCCACAACTCAACTTTTGATGTCAGGTGCCCCAGGAACACTAACCCATTTGCTTTCTGACTCAGGTTGATACATGTCTGTCTGTCTCTCTTTCCCATCTCTTCTCTCTCCCTCCCCTCTATTTAAGAAGTCTTATTGCTTCCAGCATTTCTCTAGCTTTCTCTGTTTTTCTTTCTGCACTCACATTTTACAGCCAACAGCCTGAGTCTAGTGGTACACCAGAGGTCTGTGGAAAAAGAACCCGTGAGAAGAGAAAAATGACTTAAACCACGGCCATATATTCACTGTGATCTTCAAATTTATAGGCTCTAAGTTACAGGGCTTCCTTGTTGCAAGGGACGTCTGTAAAAATTCTAAGACAGTGAACTGATGGTATCATCACACCTAAACCTTGACCTCACATACACATACTCAGTGCACACACACACACATACAGATACACATACAAACACACTGAAACAAACACACACGCTCCCATATACATATGTACACAAGCACAATTATACTCTTACACACATTCATACACTCATACACAATCACTCAACATATGAGGTTTTAAGCCTGTAGGATTTCAAATAACATTGGCTGATATAACATGGGCTGGCAAAATCCACAGGCGAAGAGCCTTAAATGTTTTGACAGTAGCCAGCAGGCTGGTACTACAGTGACCTGCTGAGGAGGTCACCCCCGCTGGTCACTTCCTTGGGATGGCTCTCTCTCCTGTAACTGTCCAGATTGCTCCCAACAGGGACTAGGCCCAGGTCCTCCTTCCAAAAAAATTTTGGGAGCACCCAATACTAGTACTTACCAAGGTCATAAGATGTTTTTAGGGGCAGGAGAAACAGGAAGTGAGTCATTATAAGTTTAATTTGGTGGGGAGGGAAGATGATAGATAACTCAAGGTCCAGCTTTGGCATGTTGTTATGGGTTGAATTGTGTCTCCCAAAATCTTATGTTGAAGTCCTCACCCCCAATACCTCAGAATGCAACATTATTTGGAAAGAGGTCTTGGCAGAGGTAATTACTTAAGTTGAGGTCATATTGGTGTAGGGTGGGCCCTTAATCCAATATGGCTGTGTTCTTATGGAAGAGGGAAGACAGACACACAAGGGGACTCCATGTGATGACGGAGGCAGAGGCAGAGGAGGAAGTAGAGATTGGAGTCATGCAGCCACAAGCCAGGGGTTCCAGCAACAACTCCAGAAACTGGAAGCGGCCAGGAAGGATCTACCCAGAGTCTTAGAGAGAACATGAACCTGATGACTCTTTGACTAGAAAACTCTGCCCAGCTGCAGGGGCTCAGTGGTTGAGTGCTGACCTATGAACCAGGAAGTCAGGGTTTGACTCCGGGTCGGGGCCCAGGTTGTGGGCTGGATCCAGTGTGGGGTGTGCAGGAGGCAGCCGATCGATGATTCTCTTTCATCATTGATGTTTCTATCTCTCCCTCTCCCTTCCTCTCTGAAATGAATAAAAAAATATATGTATATATTTTTTTTAACTAGAAAACTCTGGTTATATTTTGTCTGTTAATTCCATTATGAAACAAGCTTAGGAAGAGTGAGGTGGTGATTAGCTGTGTCATTTGGCATTTCATGTTTCTACTCAGGGCAAGTTCCTGTGCACTCGGAGAACATCAATAAATAGGCCTCGTGCTGACGGCCCGAGTTACAAGCTCAGGAAGCAACTGTGGAAGCAGCATTCGTCTTACTCCTCAAGTGGAAGAGCCAACGAGGACACGTTTCATTTCAGACAACCTGAGACTGCCCTGGTCAGTGTGGCTCAATTGGTTGGGTGTTGTCCTGTGCACCAAAAGGTTGCTGGTTCCATTCCCGGTCATCCTGTGCCTGGGTGATATTTCTTTTTCTCCTTCTCTCTTTCTCTCTCTCTAAAAATCAATTTTTTAAAAATCTTAAAAAAAAACACTTCCTCAGAACTAACCTTTCTCATTTTCGAGAAGGTCTAAGTGTCTGTTTACACCAGCTGTGTTGAACTTGGTATTTTGCCTTCCTTTAATTCTTTTAAATCCACAAGTAATTTGTGAATATATTCTCCATTTAAAATATTCAAACAATAAAGAAAACAAACAAATAAAAGATTCAAACAATACTAGATAGTTAGGGAAAAAGTTGAAAGTCCCCTCCCCTCGCCTATCCCCACCCTCCTGCTCAGAGGTAACTACTGGTGATGCCATTTACATGCATATACATGTGCGTAAGCACACAGGAAGTTTTTAAAAAATAAATGTCACTTCCTTTCTAACCCCAAACCTTCATATGCCCGTAGGCCTTCCTTTTCCTGTTAGACATGTCCCACATTACACAATCTGAAATTTTTCACAAGATAAGATCATCACATAGTGCTCTAAGAATTTTGTACTTTTAAGGGTTAGGTTGGGAGTTCAATAGGCACTATGTGTAAGTGCTATTTTAAAGCAGTTTGTATTTAAGTTTAGGACATTTTCATTATCCAATTACACAGGTCCTGAGACAAGTGAAAATAGACATTGTAGAGAAAAAAGGTAAGCCATACCTACAAAACCAGCAGCAATTGAAGTCCACATGTGCTATGAAAGTCCCAAATGCTCAGAAATGCTGTTTATATATCACTATCACGTCTGCAAGTTCAGCGATTAGAGTTAAAAGTTCCCAGACTGAGTATGGACTTTAAGAAGATTCTAAGCTACAAACTGAACAAGTCATCAAAACAGGTCCCTCTTCACTTTGGCTTGTCACGCCCCTCTGGCCTGTTGCAGGCTTGCACGCCCAGAGTTCTTTCAAAATCCTCTTTCCTTTGCTCTCTGCATGCAGCCCATCACCAATGCTCTCCCTAGATGTGTGTTGGCTTCGACCTTCTTTTCCTTCCCCAGGCCCAGCAAGGGGGTTTCATGGCCTCTCCTCTAAATTGCACCTGCCATGTCCTGACCAGGCCTTCCCTGCTGTAAGCTCTCTGGCAACCTGGTGCCCTTGAAGAGCTCCAGGCTCAAATCTTGTTTGTCATTCCACATGACATGAAGTGGGCTGGGCAGTTTTCCGAGGTGAAGAGTTGAGGTACCATGCAATTCTCATGAAAACAGTGTGGTCGTGCCTTAAAAAATGGGTCACCTCCTCATGGACTGACTCCATTAGAAGTCCCCGGTACTGTTTATAATGAGAATCAGTACTGTAGTTCCATGGGAAAGGAGATCCATAATATTCTAACATAATCTCAAGGGCATCTCTGATGCTACAAAATAAGCATAAGAACCACTGACTAAATATTATACTCTCTTCTGGATTTCAACACTGGCCAGAGGTATTGAAATTGGTTCTTCATCCATTCCCTCATTAGAATAAAGCTGACAGAGCCAAGAACTGAATGTGGTTGGGGCTAAACAGGAACATGACCCTCCAGGTTCAATCCTTCATCAGGGCAGATCACCAGATGAGCACCCTCCTGGGTAGCTGAGTCTTCTTGGGAAAATGCCATGGTTTAAACTAAGGTTCAAGGTTATGACCTTGGCTTTTTATTGTCTGGTTGTTTCAGGATTGCACTGTTGACAGAAGCCAAGGTGACACATAGATTTTTGGGAGAATGAGACAGCACTTGCCTGTGAAACTGTTGGAGAATCACCAAGTCTTCCTGGGTCAGAACAGTTGGCAACATGCTTGACCCCCTGTAATGACTGAATGGTGGCCCCTTCAAAAGACAGCTCCATTCAGAACCTGTGAATGTGACTTATTTGGACAAAGGCTGTTTAGAGATATAATTATGGTTCACTTGGTTGGAGATCAGCAGGTACACCAAAATGCTGTCAGTTCGATTTCCTGTCAGGGCAAATACCTGGTCAGGGCATGTATGGAAGGCAATTGACCCATGTATGTCTCTCTCTCTCTCTCTCTCTCCATGTGTTTGGGTGAGGATTAAAAAAAAAGAAAAAATAATCTCAAGATGAGACCTTCATGGATTAGGATGAGCCCTACATCCAGTGATAAGCATCCTTATAAGAGAAGAGAGGCAATGTGAGGACAGAGGCAGAGATTGCAAAGATGAGTCTACCAGCCAAGAGATGCCAACAGTTGCTGGCAGCCACCAGAAGCTGGGAGAGAGACAAGAAACGGATTCTCCAAGGAACCAACCCTGTCAACAGCTTGGTTCCAGACTTCTAATCTCCAGACTTGGAGAATACTTTTCTGATCTCATAAGCCACTCACAGTTGGTGGTAATTTGTTCCGGCCACCCTAGCAGGTAAACACCCCTCCTCTTTCTGTGGATGCACCGGTTTCCCCTGTTCCGCTGCTATCCCTCTTCAGTCTAGCCTCAACGTAACAGCCAGAGTCAGAGTCCTCCTGCTGAAAGCCCCTGATGGCTCCCTCTTCTCCTGGTACTGTCCCTGTCACTGCCTCCTCCTTGAGGGGGGTGGAGAGGAGGAGGTAACCAGATGGCTCACTTCCTCACTCCCTTTAGCGGTTTATTTAAGAATCCCCTCTGTGAAATCTTCCCTGACTACTCTGTTTCAAGCTGAACCTGCCACACTCCCTAGCTGCTCCTTGCTTAATTTCCTCCCAAAACCACATCTAGCATGCTATGTCTTGTAGTTATTTAGTTTACTTTGTTGTCTGTGAACCTCAACACAGTGAGGGTGGTTAGTACTGGATACGCTTCTGTTGAATGAACAAATGACTTGATGATGTTCATCCAGTGGAACTCTTTATGTCACCTTTTTTTAAAATTTTTAAAAATTGGTTTCAGAGAGGAAGGGAGAGGGAGAGAGAGAGAAACATCAATGATGAGAGAGAATCATCGATTGGCTGCCTCCTGCATGCCGCACACTGGGGATAGAACCCACAACCAGGGCATATGCCCTGACCTGAAATTGAACTATGACTTCCTGGTTCATAGGTTGACACTCAGCCACTGAGCCACGCTGGCTGGGCTCTATGTCACCTTGAACTCTTCCATCTCAAGTCTCACTCCCCACATTGATATTCATCTAGACCATTGGTTGGCAAACTGCGGCTCAACAAACCGCAGCTCGAGAGCCACATGCGGGCTCTTTGGCCCCTTGAGTGTGGCGGTATTTTGTGGCAGACCCACACTCAAGGGCCCAAAGAGCCGCATGTGGCTCGTGAGCCGTGATTTGCCGACCACAGATCTAGGTTCTCAACCTTCCTAATGCTGAGACCCTTTAATACAGTTCCGCATGTTGTGGTGACCCCCAATTTCATTGTTACAAATTGAACATAATTAAAGCATAGTGATTAACCACAAAAACAATATGTAATTATATATGTGTTTTCCGATTGTCTTAGGCGACCCCTGTGAAAGGGTCGTTCAACCCCCAAAGGGGTCGCGACCCACAGGTTGATCTAGACTTTCTGATTCTTCATTTCTGATAGCTTCAAATCTATTCCTTCCTCCTTTTGGTCACTGCTATCACCACCATTTTGCCCAGTGACCCATAAGTTAGTTTCCTAAATAGTCTAAATATTGCCTTAGGTCTTCTTCCCTCGGTATATCCTAAAGCCTAAATTGCCACTGTCATGGTAATATTCCTGAAAATAGCACTTTGATAATATATCTCCCCAACCAAAAAAAAAGGGGGGGGGGGACCACAATGGCCCTGAGAGATGAGATTATGAGTGATATTTAATATACTCTTCCTATTCGAATAAGCTATTGAAGCTAAAACCCCCAGATGGTCCCCTCTTGCCTACACGACAGCCCTCCATCTGAAGTGTGGCCCCCACTGTCTGATGTCCTGAGCTCCCCGCTCCTTCCCTCTGAACAGGCTCTACCCCTCTGCATACACCAAGCTGAACCCCGACCGCACTTCAGTGAAAAAGTCTCCCTCAGACCCCACGAAAGGAAACCAGATGGGCTGAGCAATTCCGAAGCACGAGGGGTTACAGATGTGGTCAGATGGAACACATATGTTACAGTCAAAAACCTGACCAAGTAAGAATCCCCCAAGGCAAACACTCCAGGTCTCGGTTACATTACTCATTCCCAAACTCTGGAATACCTTCCCCTCACTCTATTACTCTTAATTTGAGTTTGGACTGTCATACTGATTTTTCTTGTTGCTTGCTTTTTTAATGCTGGCACGATCACTGTGCTTTACTATTAAATAAACCATAAGAAATCTAAAATGCAAGCCCTCCTCTGATGATAAATGAAATTGATTTTTCAAAACCGTTCGGATTCACCAGAAGCAACTGCCTTTTAACACTCGTCTGAACTCCTACCTAATTATTTTTAGGTCTTTGGGCTAGAAAGCAAATTGCATTATGTTCTTCTAAAAGTATATACTTACAGAACCGTCTGTAATCCCGTCAAAGCAATCTTTGCAAGTCACTACTGGAATACATAATGTTATAAATTCTATTAGATCATAGAATTACAGGGCTGGAAGTGATCTTGAGAACTGACAGATCCCAGATCTGACAGATCCCTGCTGTCCTGAAAACCACATCTGAACGAGGCCAGAAAAATAAATGACCAAATGCATTTGTTCCAAAATTCCTTTCTGCTTCCACCTCCCCAAGCAATAAAAATGTTTTCGAGTAGAATGAGAACAAATCCATAAACATTTAATTTTAATCAGGGAATTGGGGAAGAACTTTCCAGGGCTGGGGTCCATGATAATTTGCCTTACTGTGCACATCTGTAGGAATCATATGTGAACACTCTGAGGCCAGCCCTACCATTTCCACTCGTCTTGTCACTAGGTAACCAGACAGAGAAGCCACTGGGAAGCCAAATGTAGTTAACTGAGTTGGCCACACTCATGTCTCCATGACAGAAGCTAGCAGAAAGAAGAGACAGAATTGGTGGCATTTATATTAAAACAAGGGCTTTGTATTACCAAGGCTAGACTCATTCTAACTTGGGCAAATGCTAAGAAGCATTTTTTACATGGTAAAGGCAGATCAGGCCCTATCCTGAAATGAAATGTATACAAGAAGTCACAGCACCACCATCATTGCCACCACTCGCCCGCCCCCTTTCCCCCTATCTCCTCAGACATTTGGACCTCACAGAACCCTCAGTCAGAACAGCCAGACGGATGCATTCATTGTTCATGCATTCAGCCTGTGGTTTTTGAGGACCTCACTGCTCTAAGCACTCGACATGATGTTCTTCTCTCTTCTCATCTTCACAGCGTGACTCAGATGTGGGTACTGCGATGATTATCATTCAGTTGATAAAGGAATGAAGGCACTGAGACGTTCAGTAACTTGCCTCCAGTCACAAAGTTAGTCACGAGTAGATGGAAGAGACTTGCACCCAGGAAGTGCGGCGGTTGGCCACGTTCTCAGGCTGCTTCATTCAGTCTCCTCACAGGCCTGGGGCCCTCTGGTGGCTGTGAGGAGCAGTGCTAAGTGTTAGGAAGAGGAAGAGAGGGGGCCTGGTCTCATCTAGGGGTGGAGAATAGCTTCTCCAAGGGCAAGACATTAAATTTAGGGCCAGCAGACAGGGGAGCCAGCAGTGGAAAGAGACAGAGAAGAACGTTTTAGCCCAGGAAATAAATCCATTCATTCATTCATCCATCCAGGGTATGACACTGAACCGCCAGTGAAGGCTGCTTGTTGGGAGGTGTTAGCCCTGCAGCCCACTCCCTGGGCAGGAAGCAGAGGTTGATATTCATACTCTCATTAACCCTGTAACTCAGTGGTTCTCAACCTTCCTAATGCCGCGACCCTTTAATACAGTTCCTCATGTTGTGGTGACCCCCAACCATAAGATGATTTTTGTTGCTACTTCATAACTGTAATTTTGCTACTGTTATGAATCGTAATGTAAATATCTGACATGCAGGATGTATTTTCATTGTTACAAATTGAACATAATTAAAGCATAGTGATTAATCACAAAAACAATATGTAATTATATATGTGTTTTCCGATGGTCTTAGGCGACCCCTGTGAAAGGGTCGTTCGACCCCCGAAGGGGTCACGACCCACAGGTTGAGAACCACTGCTGTAACTATTTACTGATCCCTATGCTGTGCCACTGTTAACCTAGGACAGTGATGGCGAACCTTTTGAGCTCGGCGTGTCAGCATTTTGAAAAACCCTAACTTAACTCTGGTGCCGTGTCACATATAGAAATTTTTTGATATTTGCACCCATAGTAAAACAAAGACTATATTTTGATATTTATTTTATATATTTAAATGCCATTTAACAAAGAAAAATCAACCAAAAAAATGAGTTCGCGTGTCACCTCTGACACGCGTGTCATAGGTTCACCATCACTGACCTAGGAAGTCAAGAGATGCTGAGGGTCGTTTGGCAAATGGGTAGGAACCCTCCCCTTTCTTCCTGAGATCACACGAAGGCACTTGGCAGGTGAGGCCAAGTCTGGATGAAGGTCCTTCCCTAGATTTACGGGTCACGAACACCCTCTATAACAGCGGTTCTCAACCTGTGGGTCTCGACCCCTTTGGGGGTCGAACGACCCTTTCACAGGGGTCGCCTAAGACCATCGGGAAACACATACATAATTACATATTGTTTTTGTGATTAATCACTATGCTTTAATTACGTTCAATTTGTAACAATGAAATTGGGGGTCACCACAACATGAGGAACTGTATTAAAGGGTTGTGGCATTAGGAAGGTTGAGAACCACTGATCTGTAAGAAGAGGCCCAGCGATCTCTGGTGCCCTCAGAGTGCAGAGCGATGGGAGAGCTGAGGTCTAAGGCACTCTCTACCACCGAGCTCTGGGGAGGAAGCCATCCCAGAGATGAGATGGAAGTGACTGCTCAGCCCAGCCCTTCCCCTGCCCCGCCCCCTGCCCCCTGCCCCCTCCATCCTCTCTGTGACCACTCAGTGTTTGATTTACACACTTAAAAATCAGACTATAGGGGAAACTTCTGTGATAATGTGTTCTGTTGTTCTAGGCAGTGGATGCAGGGTGTGCTAACTGTAAAAACGCAATAACTGTGCACTTTCTGTCTCTTTCTTCTACTTGAGTTGAAACGTTTATTTAAAGATCAGGGAATGCAATTTACTTTCTGGTTATCAGTGCTCCATGGAACCCTGGCCCCGAGACATGTTTTGCCAAGAAGAAATAGATTATAGGTCAAGTCAGCTTGACGAACGCTGCACACAATTTATTTTAGGGGTTTGCAGTGTCAGCTCCAAATGGAGCTCATCGGTCTCCACACATCCTGGTCGCCACTGACTCATAAATATTCTCCATATCAATATCACCTGTTCCATATTCCAGGCACTGGCACCAGCACCCATCCACCCAACGGGGTAAGCCGGGAACCCGGGAATTCATTCTGACTCCTCTCTTTCCCTTATCTCCTAAAATTAAATTCTTTCTCCCTTTTCACTGCCATCACTCAGCATCACCAGCATCTCTCCTCGAAAACACTACAGTCCTCCTAACAGCTCTGCCTCCATCAACCTGTTCTCTACAGAGTAACCAGAAAGATCTCTGCAAACATGTCAAGATCACTCCCCTTGAGATACAGTCCAAAATCTCCCAAAGGCGTCTAAGTTCCATCGAGATCTGGCTTCAGCCTGGACTTTGACCAGTTTCTTTCATGTTCCAGGTTCTTGCTTTTGCCACCCATCCCTTAACCTGAGCAGCAACTACCCACCCCCAAGTCTCTTTGAAGGCACGCACCCCCTGCTGAGCATTCCTGATTCCCCTCACGGACACCCGGACACCCTAGGTGCGGGTCATGCTTTGCTCAACGTCTGTTTTCTACACAGAATGAACTCCACTGGGCAGAGACTGTGTCTTGGCTTGGAGGCTCTACCTCTTTGGAGGCCTCGCTTAGAAGGCATTCAATAAATGCATCTGAATGAATAATAATAGGAAAGGGGAAAGAAAAAAGCCTTTTATTCCTGGCAGGTGTGGCTCAGTGATTGAGTGTCCACCTATGAACCAGGAGGTCACGATTCGATTCCCGGTCAGGGCACATGCCCGGGATGCAGGCTCCATCCCCAGTAGGAACGTGCAGAAAGCAGCTGATCAATGATTCTCTCTCATCATTGATGCTTCTATCTCTCTCCCTCTCCCTTCCTCTCTGAAATAAATTAAATACAGATTTTTTTAAGTCAAGGATAAATATTTAACAAGAAAAAAAAACCCCTTTTACACTTTATATAACTCAGAATTTCCCAAACGAAATTGTCCACAGAATCCTTTTCTCATTTAGCTTAGCCCACCAGACTTAGCTTCTCCGAATCCCCCGGGAGAAAGAGGATCCAGCCCAACTCTCATTGCACAGAAGATCCTGAGGCTCACAGAGGTGAAAAGAGCAACCCAGTTAAGTCAGCTCTCTCTGATGTTAGTATTTAGGTACCTGCTCCACTTTTCACAGGATGTGGTCCTGGGGGAAGTGGTTTACTTTCTCTGATATAACTACCTGATGTTATTGTTTTGAGGGTGAAATGAGATAATACTAGTAAAGCTCTTAGCACAGGTGGTAAATCTCAATAAAATGTTGAAGAGAGCGACTTAACTTGGGTATTGCAGACCTAGGACTAAGACTATTTCTATAAAGATCTCGAGCTGAACCCCCCCCCCCCTCCGCCGCCCCCCTTAACCTCTATGATCAGTACTTGTTCTGATATTTCATGTTAATTTCTTTAGGTCAGTAGGGAGGAAAAAAATATGTTCCTCTACCCGCTCCAGGTCAGTGCCTGGGGGCCTGTGAAAGAAGATAACAAAAGACAGAGTGGTAAGGGGGAAAAAAGCAAAGCTTATTATGTATGTAAAGCTTATACGTGCTGGAATATTCTAAGGGACATGGAGCTGATATACCTAACTTAGGAGGGCAGGGGAAGGGAGAGATAAGGCCAAGGCCGGAGGAACAAATGGGTTTCTTTAGGAAAGACAGATGGAATGTTCAGAACAGAGATAAGAAAGCTTGTGATCATGTTTGTCTCTACAGGTTTGAGTGGACTTTCCTGCTTTCTTCAGAGCCATAAAACTTCCCCAGAGAGGGCATTTATGAGTAGACCCGCCCAGAGAGGGAATTTATGGCAGCCTTATTTCCCAGAAGCTGCTGCTTTTGGTCAGAGGAGGGAAACTCCAAAAAACGTTTTTGTTGGTTTTTTTTTTGTTCATTTGTTGATTCTCAATTGTTTCAGCTCAAAATAATTTTATGCCAAAGTGGCATATTTTGGGGTGGCAGATCCTGATTCCCTCCAAGTCCAATGAGCACTACGAAGGGGGAAAAAAAGCTGATGTGTCCTACCAACTACTAAAGATAGAGACACCAGCAATGTAATATAAATGAGGTAATGTAAAGAAAAGCATAAATTATTATACAAACTACAATGATGACTACTATATAAATTCCCATCTTAGTCAAAAGACAAAATCCCCAAATTTATAAGGTTGTCACTAGAGCAATTATCTACCTCTAAAATAAAGCATTTGACATCATTCCTAACATCATTCTTAATATATTGCCTTTCTTAAATATATGTTCTTTAAATCCCTGAGTCAACTAGCTTAGACTTTAGAAATCTCTAAGCTTTTTGTGCCACCATTTTCTCTAGGACAATTATTAAATATCTTTTATTAAATTTGAGGTTTTCTCTATTTTTCTGAAATTCTCAACCCAGCCTCAATATTCCCAATTTCCAAAGTTTTTCTCACTAATCACAATAGGTAATTAGGAAGTCAGTTCAGGCCTTTTTCCTGGTTTTGTCTTTACAGGAAGAAAGAACAGTAAGTTACTTGAAAAACCCTAAAAAATATTAAATAAGAGCTTCTGTTTGAGTAAGTTCAGGAAATCTATCAAACTTTCCCAAAAAGAATTTTTTTTAATAAAAAAAAAAAGAGGGGAGGCAGGGAGGTGGGGGATGAGTGGAGGTGGAAGAAGGCATGGAGGGGACAAATGATGATAAAAAAATAAAAAATTTTAAAAACAACATGAAAATATAAAAAGCAAAACTATCCTTAGAAAAAAATTTAGCTCATTACAATATTCCGAAAGGTTTATTTATTCTATATATTTCATATTTTCGTTTTGGGGGCATAATTCCTGTCTGATACATAAAACCAAGGTTCAGTCTCACATCCTCAGGTCCTCAACCAGAAACCCCGTAAGGGAAATAACTTCACGTTTTGTTGGCAGTGTTTTCTGTGTTAAAATACTGAAGTGAGGATAATCTCTCAGTTTGCACTTAGACTTAAAGTTTCAAAGGTCACTAATGGTTTCATTTTCCCAGGTCTTTAAAAAAATGGGTTTTCCCTGCCGAGGGTTGAAAAAAAAAAGAGCAACTCCTGGGTGACTTAAACTGCTGAATACTTCCTTTCTAGCGCACTGGCGGGGTCCCTGGTGTCTACACTCGCAGAGGGAAAGAGGAATTCTGGCTGGAGCCACCTGTTGGCTCCCGCGGGCTCCCTCTCGTTCCCGACCCAGGAGAGAAGTGGGTGTAGGGGGATTTCCGAGGAAGGGGCTCGCAGTGATGGAATGAAGCGCAAAAATGGTACCTGCCAGCAGCGCCGGGAGAGGGACAAGGAAGGCCCTTTCTCTCCCGGCGGCGGCCTCACTCGGCCACGTGCTCCCGACACTGACCAGGACGGCAGGGACCGGCGGCTTTGGGGCGGGAGTCAAGCGCGTCCCTGCGTTTGCTGGGTCCTGGAGCCGGTCCCGCCTGGTTCGCCAGGGCGTGGCTCCCACTTGACCCGCCAGCCGTCCTCACCCAGTCGCGGCTGCCAGAAACCCGCCCCTTTTACTTCCCTATTTAGCTATGCACTACCCACAATGCATTTCTAAAATGATATGCCAGAAAGAGGTTCACAACATTCTTATAAAGACGGCTTTAAAAACAGCGATTTTGTTATAATTACATTCTATCAATAGAAAAGAAGTACACATCATATTTATTATGGTTGTGATTTAAGACATGAAAACTCTTCTAACTGTAAAGAGAATCTGAGTTAGGACTATAAATACTGAGAGACCTACTTCTACTCACAGTTGGTCCGACGGTTGTGGGTTATTGTTAAGCTGATTAACATTGTCTCCCTCCACACAACCACATTTGACTGACTTCGTATTTTGCCCTAATCAAGAGCAATTGCTCACACTGCTTACATACATTAGTCAAAATACACTTGAAAGTATCTTTTAGTTTAATATCTGAAAGGAAAAAACACTCAAGATAGCCTACTTAGATATAATTTTTTCTAGTAAAATTAATTTCCCATTCACCTGTGCCTGGGGGGAAAAAACTTATACAAAAAGAATAATTAGCTTTAAACTTATTAAAGAATGTATTCAGTTTTTAGAAATCTTATGAAGATTGTTAATTATTAGTTAAACAACAATGAATATCTACAATAATTAAAGCATAATATGCTAATTAGACTGGGCATCCTTCTGGACATCCTTCCAGACAAAGCCGGGGCTGCAAAGGAAGCCCCGGTAAAAAGGAAGGATCTCCTACCATTTGCAACAGCATGGATGGAGCTGGAGAGCATTATGCTAAGCAAAATAAGTCAGTCAGAGAAAGATAAATATCACATGATCTCACTCATTTGTGGATTATAATGAACACATAAACTGATGAACAAAAACAGATCCAGAGACTGAGAAGCATTGATCAGATGCTCAAACCTCAGAGGGAAGGTAGGGAGGGTGGGGGTAGGGGGTGATATCAAGCAAAGAACTTGTATGCATGCATATAAGCATAACCAATGGACACAGACACCAGGGGGTGAGGGCATGAGCGGAGTGGGGGAGGGCAATGGGGGGATAAGGACACATATGTAATACCTTAATCAATCAATCAATCAATCAATAGCCCTAGCTGGTTTGGCTCAGTGGATAAAGCGTCGGCCTGTGGACCAAAGGGTCTCAGGTTTGATTCCGGTTGAGGGTATCTACCTTGGGTGCAGGCTCCTCCCTAGTCCAGGCCCTGGTTAGGGCTTGTGCAACCAATCGATGTGTTTCTTTGACATTGATGTTTCTCTCTCTTTCCCTGTCTCTTCTACTCTTCCCAAAAATCAATGGATGGATGAAGATTTAAAAAACAAACAAATAAATAAATAAAAAAGAGGGGGTCTGCGGCCGGAGGGAAACCCAGGTCCCGGGTGCCAGAAGGAAGCTGGTGCCAGCAGCTGGGGGAAGGAAGGCCTACACTTGCATGAATTTCGTGCATCGGGCCTCTAGTCTATATATTACTACATAAAACCCTAATATGCAAATAGACTAAATGGCAGAACAATAGGTCACTATGATGCGAGCTGACCACTAGGGGGCACATGCGGAACATGGCAGGCGTCAGCAGCAGGTGGCAGAGCGCAGAACATGGTGGGCATCAGCTATAGTGGGATGGTGGAGCAGATGAGCGGGGGCTCCAGACCAAGGTGGGGCGCCAGTCGCTGTCATCAGGCGAGCTGCTGGTGGTTACTGAAAATTCTTTGCTCCCCGCGCGCCACGGTCCCACCCAACGCTCACACCTGCCGCTGGCACTGGCCCCGCTTGCACCCGCTGCTGGAACCTGGCACCAGCCCCAATTGCTTAGCACTGTCAGTGGGTGCGAGCGGTGGCTGCTGGCCTTGATCCCCATCAGGGCTTCTCCACCTCCCCCTGCTCCTGAGGGCGATCGGGCAGCAGC
>NW_005871099.1:4897943-4900350 GCF_000147115.1 Myotis lucifugus | reverse complement strand
CAAATTCGTACACTAGGCCCCTAGTTTCATTATAAACCAGGAGGAAGGAGGGAAAAACCCTTTCAAAGATACACATATTATGATCTCATATGCCTGAGAGAGAGAGAGAGAGAGAGAGAGAGAGAGAGAGAGAGAGAGAGTGTGTGTGTGTGTGTGTGTGTGTGTGTACTAGAGGCCCGGTGCACAAAATTCGTGCACCAGGCGGGGGGTCCCTCAGCCCAGCCTGCACCCTCTCCCATCTGGGACCCCTCAGGGGATGTCAGACTGCCTCTCTCAATCCTAGACCACTGGCTCCTAACCGCTCACTTGCCTGCCTGCCTGATTGCCCCTAACTGCTCCCTTGCTGGCCTGATTGCCCCTAACTGCCTCTGTCTTGCCCTGCACCCGGGACCCAGGATTCCCTCCTCTGGCCAGTCACAGGCACCCAGGACCCAGGCTTCCTTCCCTCTGGCTGGCCACAGGGACCCAGGACCTGGGCCAGCTTCGCCTGGGCCGGCCACAGCTGCAGGGGAGTGTGGGCAGGCAGCTTTGCCCGGGCCGCAGCCACTAGTGCCTGGGACTGCAGGGCGGGCGGCTTGTCCCTCTCCCAGGCTGCAACCTGGCTGGTCCCCATTCCTCTCTCCTCAGTGTTGAGTGTCTGAGCAGTTCCCACGTGAGGTTGTGACAACCATTTGCATATTAGCTCTTTATTATATAGGATATACATGTATGTGTTTGCAGATGGTCAGAAAAATCTGGAAGATATACACCAAATTATTAAGTGTTACATATCTCTAGGGAGTGGAATTTCAGACAAGGACATTTGAAGAAACTTTCAGAAGATATAGAAACTTTGTTGCTATAAATTTAATAATATTTAGTTGCCTGCAAATGAGCAGATAATGTTTATTTTTCCTCATTAGCTTGTTTCTTTGCTTCACATATATAAAGCACATAGGTTCACAGACCCAGATCAATATCCAATTTAAAGCCAGGTAGTAAAGGAAGTGTAAATCAGTTTTGTGCTCTGTGGCAACACTTCCTAACTCCACATTCATCCATCTTTTCTGTCTCCAGATGTCAGCCAGCAGCTGTCATCTCTTTAGTTCAATTGCTTTGGGCAGTTTGATTCAATCAACAGGTTCCAGCACACTGGCTTCTTCATTAGCAAATAAACTTGACTGCTTTTTTGAGAAATATGTGCCCTCTATTGTAAATGTGCTCAAAACAAACAAACAAAACACAAAACTTGGAGGGAAGGCTCTGTTTACTAAATTTTGATATTTGAAAGGGCATCATTTGTTAGCACTGAACATTCCTAGCTGGAGAGCCCCTATCACAGCCTAATGGGAGCTTGTTGACAATGGGTGCTTTGTGTCAGTCATGAACTTAATACTTAAACTAAATCCAGAATTTAAAAGCATTAAGATACAAAGTCCCCAAATTCTAGGCACCTGGTATTCCAGAAATGTTAGACTACCAGAATCATGTTCAACATTATAAACATGATAGGCACTTTAATAATCCATTTCAGATGATTATATCTATCAGGCCCTGGCCAGTGTTCTAACTTGTGGTTAGAACACCACAGGTTCGCTTCCTGGTCAAGGGCCAGGGCACGGACGAATGTTCTAACCATGGGCCAGGGCACATCAGTAATTTTCTTTTTTAAATATATTTTTTATTGTGATCGTATTACAAATATCTCCCATTTTCTCCCCCTTTTCCCTATCCTCCAGCCCCTACCTAAACCCCCCCCCCACGTCATCCCTACCCGATTGCCCTTGTCCACAGGTCTTGCTTCCTGGCACATTAGTTCTTTGGTCCCTCAGTAGTTTCTTGTTCATTGCAAAGCAATGTCACCGCTAACAAAATAGAAGCCAAGCATTGCTTTTTTAAAAAAATTTATCATGACCCTGGCTGGACTGGCTCGCGTGGATAGAGCGTCGGTCTGCGGACTGCAGGGTTCCAGGTTCAATTCCCAGGCAAGCGCACATGCCTGGGTTGCGGGCTCGATCCCCCAGTGGGAAAACGTGCAGGAAGCAGCTGATCAATGACTCTCTCTCATCACTGAAGTTTCCCTCTCTCTCCCCTCTCCCATCCTCCTCCGAAACCAATAAAAATACTTTTTAAAAAAATTTTTTTTCATGAATGAACAGTTTTCCCTAATCCAATTCCCATATCCCCAGGATCAATGGTATCAGCCTAAAGGCAGGCTCTGAGGTTGTCTCCAAAAATCATACAAACCACCACAAAAATGCTCCATTTACTGACTCTCAAGTTGTTGCCGCCCACCCTTTTCACAAATTTTAAAAATGTAACCAATAATCCTGGAAACTCACCAAGACAGGGGGCCGGGGTCGTTTAAACCTTGACACACTGGAGAAATTTTGGAGGTGTCCCACAACAGACTACGTTTTGGGGGGCC
>NW_005871099.1:4892054-4897719 GCF_000147115.1 Myotis lucifugus | reverse complement strand
AGTAAATAATGAGATTGACCTGCCACTGTGTCTCTAAAGTACAAATGTAACACCAAAGGATGATGTAAGGTCCTGTAGCACAGTTTACAAATGAGGAACATCAGGCTGGACAGGGGGGGCTGCTCACCCAAAGACCCACGCGGGGGAGAAGTGACCCAGCCAGGACTCAGCTCCGGTTTTCTAAAACCAAGCCCATTGCCCGCCCACCCCCCCTAAAATTTTGGTGGAAGTGTAGAAATATACATTCAATCTGTGGAATTTCCAAGGAAAGAGAGAGACTAGTCACAGTTTAAATAAAGAGTATCTATTGCATTTTAAAGAAAATTATAAGCACAATCCAATTTTCAGGGTAGATCATTCAGTTTGTGAGCATAACTACAGAAAAAAAACTTACATAAAATATATATATCATGTGTTAATGGTGACGGAATATATTTCTAAAAACAGAACATCTGCAATTTTTGACTGATGACCGCTGATGGGAAATCCATGCCACTGTCCAGTGCTGGCCTCAGGCTCAGCAGGATGTGCTCATGGCTAGGAGGTTAGTAGAGGGACCCTTACAGCAGGGGACAGAGGTCCCTGAGGCACACAGAGTCACTGTACTGCAGGGAAGAGAGAGCTGGAGATCTGGCATAATCTCTGTGTGGCCTTCCTTGAAATAACTTGTCATTTCCATTTCCCTTCTCTGAAAGGTAATAAGCAGACGGTCACATGCCTGTAGTTTCCTGTGCATAGATTCTCAATGGATATTCTTGACTCAATGAAAACTGCATTCTACCCCATAGATGCTGTCAGTATCCAATGACGTAACTGTAGGTGTCTTAATCTAAACGTCACATACAGAGAAAAGTCCCGAGTGCCTAGGAAGGCTGATATGTTAAAACCAAAAGGCTGTTGCCCCCTTGCTGTGGACTGAATGTTTATGTTCCCCCAAATTCATATATTGAAGCCCAAATCCCCAATATGATGGCTTTGGAGGTGGGGCCTTTGGGGGGTGTTTATAGGTCATGAGAGTGGAGCCCTCATGAATGGGATTAATACCCTTATAAGAAGAGACACAACAGAGGTTCTTTCTCTCTCTCTCTCTCTCTCTCTCTTTCTCTCTCTCTCTCTCTCTCTCTCTCTCTTTCTCCTCTTCCCGCCCCCTGCCCTGCCATGTGAGGATGCAGCAAAAAGAGACTTTCTACAAACCATGAAGAGAGCCCTCACCAGAATCAAATTTGCCAACACCCTGATCTTGGACTTTCAGCCACTGTGAGAAATAAATGTTTATTGTCTAAGCCACTCAGTCTATGGTAGTTTGTTATTGCAGCCTGAGCTGAGACACACTTTCGCCGATTCCATTTCTGCCACTTGCTAACAGTGTGACCATGCACAAGTTAGTATTAAAAGGCTTTTTCTCATTATTAGAATGAGTATAATAAAACATGGGCAGTAAGCTCCTTGAAATTGCTCTTTGCAATGATTTTTAAAAATTTGACACCAAAGCAAAGGCAACAATAAATATGTGGGATGACATCAAACTAAAAAGCAAAGGAGCCCTAGCCGGTTTGGCTCAGTGGATAGAGCATTGACTGCGGACTGAAGGGTCCCAGGTTTGATTCCGGTCAAGGGCACATGCCGGGGTTTTGGGCTTGATCCCCAGTGGGGAGTGTGCAGGAGGCAGCCAATCAATGGTTCTCTCTCATCACTGATATTTCTCTCTCTCTCTCCCTTCCTCTCTGAAATCAGTAAAAATATATATTTAAAATAAATAAATAAAATAAAATAAAAAGCAAAGGAAACAATCTACAAAATGAAAAGGTAACCTACTGATTAGGAGAAAACACTTTCAAATCATATATCCAATAAAGGGTCAACAGCCCAAAATATATAAAGAACTCATACAATTCAATAGCCAAAAAAAATTTTTTTATTAAAAAATGTGCCGAGCCCTGACCGGTTTGGCTCAGTGAATAGAGCGTCGGCCTGCGGACTCAAGGGTCCCGGGTTCGATTCCGGTCAAGGGCATGTACCTTGGTTGCAGGCACATACCCAGTGGGGAGTGTGCAGGAGGCAGCTGATCGATGTTTCTCTCTCATCGATGTTTCTAACTCTCTGTCCCTCTCCCTTCTTCTCTGTAAAAAATCAATAAAATATATTTTAAAAAATAACAGAAAAAAAATGTGCCGAGGATCTAAACAAAATTTTAAAATTTTAAATTAAAAAAAGAAAAACATTCACACAGAAGAGATTTAACTTGTCTGCTTTGAAGAAATATATTAAAGAAAGTGGAAAGTTAAAAAAAAATCAAACCCCAAATAAGGATAAGAATAGATGTATCCTCTGTAAAAAATCTGGGCAAATCTACTGAATCATTCATATCTATTCAGTATTCAGAGCGTGAGGTGAAATACCCAAGTATAAAAAATTAAAAAACAACAACAAAATTTTCCAAATGGTCAGATGGTCAACAGGTACATGAAAAGATGCTCAACATCACTTATTATCAGGAAATGCAAATCAAAACCACAGTGAGATATCACCCCACAACTATTATAATGGCTATTACCAAAAACACAAGAAATAATAAGTGTTGGCGAGAATGTGGAGAAAATGTAACCCTTGTGCACTCTTGGTGAGAATGTAAATTGGTGCAGCCACAATGGAAAACACTTAAAAATAGAATTACTATATAATCCAGCAATTTCTAGGTGTTCTATTTGAAGAAAACATCAACTGAAAAAGATATCTGTACCCCCATGTTTATTGCAGCACTATTTATAATAGCCAAGACATGGAAACAACTTAAGTGTCCATTGATGGATGAATGGATAAAGAAATTATATATATATATATATATTAGTGGCCTGGTGCACAGATTCATGCATCAGTGGGGTCCCTTGGCCTGGCCTGCACCCTCTCGCAATCCGGGACCCCTTGGGGGATGTCAGACTGCTGGTTTTGGCCTGACCCCCATAGGCCAGGCCGAGGGACCCCACCAGTCACAAATCTGTGCACTGGGCCTCTCATATGCATATAAGATCTTTGGTTAATCTCTTCCCGCCCTCCTTCCTCTTCTTTTTCCTCTGAGATTCATCAGTCTGTTCCATGTTTCTATTCCTGTGCGTTGAGCATCTGCCACCAGTCAAATGGTTGAACGGTCGAATGGTCGCTTAGGCTTTTATATATATAGATATTAGAATAAAATACTATTTAGTCATAAAAAACAACAAGAAAATCTTTGATGGCATTATGGTAATGCTAAGTGAAATAAGTCAGGCAGAGAATGACAAATATTGTATGATATCACTTATATGTAGAATCTAAAACAAAACAAAACCAGAGCTCATAGATGCAGAGAACAGATTGGGAGATGGGGGAGCAAATGGATGAAGGTGGCCAAAAGGTAGAAATTTCCAGTTATAAAATAAGTTAGTCATGGGGATGTAATGTTACAGCATGGTGCCTACAGTTAATAATACTGTATTGTGTATCTGAAAGTTGCTAAGACTAGATCATGAAAGTTCTCATCATAAGAAAAAAATTGTAACTAAGTGAAGTAACAGATGTTAACTAAACTTATAGTGATCATTTTGCTACAAATATCAAATCATTATGTTGTACACCTGAAGCAATGTAATGTTATATGTGAATTGTCTTTCAATTTTTAAAATAGAAAAAAAATGGGTATAGCAATAGTACTACCTCATAGAATGATTAGGAGAAAAAACAACTATATTTAGCACAGTCCCGATCAGCAAGAGCTCAATTAATGCTATTTAACTACTAAAATGATAATGATTATCACCTCCTCCTTATGCTCTTTTTTCAGACATGATATTTGCTATATTGCATAGATAAACATTGTTTTGGTAGAAGCATTATTATTATTATTATTATTATTATTATTATTTGTTGTTGTTGTTAAGCCTCACCAGAGGATATTTTTTCCATTGATTTTTTTTTAAAGGTTCTCTTTCTTTCTTTTTTTTTTTAAAGATGTTTTTATTGATTTCAGAGAGAAGCCACAAGAGAGAGACAGAAACATCAATGAGAAATCGACTGGTTGCCTCCCACAGTGCCCGGACCAGGGCCAGTGATGGTACCGGCAACCCAGGCACATGCCCTTAACCAGAAATCGAACCCATAACCTTTCGGTGCCCGGAGGGGCAGGGGCGACGCTGTAACCACTGAATACCGGCTAAGGCAGAAGCAATATTATTTGACTCTGTGCTGATTTTAGGGGCCGCAAAGGAACGTGTACCTTCTCTGAGAGCCCAGGCACCAGGTATGGCTGCTTCCCCTGTTCCTCGTTTCTCAAGCTCATTGTCATGTCCAAGCTCATTGTCATGTCAGTTCATCGGCCCTGGCCAATCTCGGTTTTCCTCCACCCACTCTGGGCCTGGGACCGGGCCTAAGGGATGTCACGGCTCCACCATCCAGACGGGAGGCCTCTGCCTCGTGCGTGCCCGGAGGAACACAGAGGGATGCAGTACCGGTTGTCGCAGGAGCGCAGCGTCTATGCAGGTGCAAGGAAAACAAAGCCAAGAAAACGCCCACGGAGACACCTAGTAACGCAGGGCTCACTGACAGCCCCGGACAAGGCCATTTCTGAGCTGGCTTTGAAGCTTGAAGGAGAAAGACCAGTAAGAATGGAGGCCGCAGCAAGTCAGGCGGGCGGGGACCGCAATGGTGCTAACAAGGTCCCCAGCAGGGCCCTCACGCGGTCACACTTCCAATCTTTTGGGCCCGAAATTGTTCTCATTCCCCTTGTACAAAGGAGGAGAGCGAGACCCAAGGAGACGAGATGCTGGCACACCGCGAGGACTGGGAGATTGGTGGCCCACAGGGACCCGGAGCCAGCCCAGCGCCCTCCCCACCCCAGCCCAGCCCACCCCACCGCCACAGAGGGGTGCGTTCATGGAACAGGTTTGGGCAGAAACAAAGCGACCAGTCCAGAGGAGAAGGAAATACGATTCTAAAACGCCGAAAAGCTCCCGCCAGGGTCAACCGTGCAAACCAGAACCCAGACAGTGCTCTGCTCCAGGCTGGGGCTGTGGCTGCCTCACCTGCCGCCCGAAGGTTCTGCAGAGCTGAGCACCTTCCCAGGACACAGGGGCCGCTCGTTCCCTGCCGCTCGTGGCTCGGGGCTCCTCACGTCCCTGCCGGCCTGGGCCCCGGCACCACAGCTGCGAGGAATGTTCCAGGTGGATCCTATTGAGAGAGAAGCGTCTAAAGTTTTAGACTCTAAACCAGTGGTTCTCAACCTTGGCTGCACATTAGAGTCACCTGGGAATCTTTTTAGAATCCTGATTTCTGGGCCTCATCCTCCGGAAATTCTGTTTCTTTGTTACTAATGTTGTGGCCCCACCCCATAACAAAGAGCGGGGTGGGGGGAGGGCAATGGGGGGGGGAGTGACGGGGATAGAGAGCTAGTAACAAAGAAACAGAATTTCCAGAGGATGAGGCCCAGAAATCAGGATTCTAAAAAGATTTCCAGGTGATTCTAATGTGCAGCCACGGTTGAGAACCACTGGTCTAGAGACAAACAGCAAATGCCCCATATCTTACAGCTATCAAATTCATGTTCTCTTCCGTTATTTCCCATATCATTGTCCCCTTCCCTGGCTTGCTGTAATGAGTATGACCATGCTAGGCCGAGGGGGGTGGCTACTGCGGG